>NW_026535322.1:6381134-6447029 GCF_026225885.1 Hylaeus anthracinus | reverse complement strand
TCGAGTTTTCTCAAGAAATATAAGACACTAAGTAAGGTGAGAAATGAAACGAAAACTATGTAATAAGTAAGGAACGTTTTTGGCCAGACAGTCAGTAGTTTGTTGCGGTCCCAGTTAGAGAATTCTTTTGAAATTGAACTATGATGTTGTAGAGGTATTATTAAACCGGGTTTATGTGATCGTTTTGCTGGTCTAAAGTGTATATAAAAAACACAGGTTGGTTTTACGAACTTCGTGATCGTGATACGATATAAGCTAGGTTGTGGCCAGCTCGTGTACTTTCTTTTGCGATTGCGATGACGGGATAGGATAGAAGACACAGCAGGGTGGAGCTTCAATCTCGATCGACGATAAAAAGCGGATGGAACGATGCGAATTATAGCGGTGATAAATCACCAGCGAATTTCAGGGAACTGAGCGCCATTCAGCGAATAAAACTTTTTCAATTTCTACTTCTTCTTTTTTTTTTTTTTGCTCCCTCGTTTCAGGAAGGAAGAAATTTCCCTTGATTCGCGACGGCTATGCAATTTCCATGTAATTGTTGAAATCGTTGCTCCGCGAAACGTCTTCTTTAATCCCTGGCAACGCTACGCTGGCGCTGTTGCTACATAGCATTTCAATGCAACGAAGCTCCTGCTTTCACAGCTTGGCTCATCAGACGTTTACGTTGTCGATAAAACGTCGATAGATTATGGTAATTAGTACTATTTCGTTTTCTTTGTCTGGTATCGAATAATGTTTCTATATTCTTTTATCAATTTATGTCTGGTGGCTTATAATTCAACAACTGATATGCAAATTCATATTTTTAAAGATTCAAATAAAGAACGGAAGTTCAAACGAAGGTGTGTCTTATCTTCTTAACAGTGCAACGTGCACTTTATTATCGATATATCATATATTTGGCATTAATGGACATCCTTATACATTTTCCCATATTTTTGTTTACCGTCATTGCATATCGCATAACCGCGATATTTGCAGTTTACTTATAATTCTTTCGTATTATTTCGTTTACGTTTCGTGTGTCGAATAATTGTTACGAATTCCATTACGTTGCTCCTCGTACGAGATAATTAATTAATTCGTACATCTCCATGCAGAGCATTTCATACATTATATCTTATCAGCTTGATACTGGTCACATCCAGCAGTTGAGTCTGTTAAGTAATTGGTTCGTTTTGGTTATTAATAATATATGACGCGGCACGTGGATTTCGCGATAAACAATATTGGTAATTATTGTTTAATAGGATAATTTACTTCTGCGTTGTTACGTTCATTTGTATCCTGGCTGGGTATTTCTGTAATTCGAAGATATTAAACTCCTGTCGAATTTTGACATATTTTACTCGATAATTCGAATTCGCAGTAAAGCTTAAATTATTCCCATAATCATGAAATTATAGCTCAAGGCTGGACTTATCTTGCAACGTGTTATAATAATCAACTTCGGTGTACATTTTAATCATAATTAATATTTGTCAAAGTAAATATAAAATCCAGATTGTTCACTGATATTAGCAGATTAATTTATGAAGCATATTCTACGCAGGGAATAAAATAATGTTATTTTCTATGTACCCCTAGCCCTGACGAAAAATCCAATAAATTTTCGAGTCGAGAAAGGCCACTATCGCTAGTTTACGAGTTCTTCCTGAGGCACTTTTGCCATTCATTTTACGAGCACTTTTGGCACGCGTTGCGCGGCCACGAAACACTGCCGATCAATTTGCAAGTTAAATTGGCCGATGCAAATCTTCCAGTCGAAGGAGGCGTCGGTTCGCGCCCCAATTTGCCGACGGTTCGACTCACGGAAGTTTGGCACTGTTCTTTGTAATTTGCCAGACGACTTGGCCGAACGACAGGAGGAATCTCGGCCCTGTTTCGCGCGGATTTTCATTAATCTCGCAGTTACGGCTAAAAAAACACCCGAAGGAGAATTATCGGCTATGTGTGTAGATTTAAATCGTTTGAGAGGTTCGCGGATCTCAGGTTGTGGAACGGTGTGAAAAATATTTGTCAAATCTTTTGGACTATCGGATAGAAAAATTTAATACAAGAAAAAAAAAATGATAAAAAGGCTTATGCAACCTTCGCAATAGTGTCGAGGGAAGAGAGTGTAAGCGCACTTACAGTAAAAAGTGTAAATAGAGAAGCAGGATCTAATCGGTCTCAAGTTCCAATGAATCAAATGAAATCTTTTGCGTAATTAATTTTCCAGAGAAATAATTATCGACGCTTCTTGGGTAGAGAAATTCGAGTACACGGGGGCTCAGAAATCACGGCGAGTTACAGGCGGGGGTAAATAATCGAATCTCGCGTCGAATGGGCCATCGAGCAGTAAACGAGAATCGATAAATTCCTGTTCACGAGCGGCGATAATTAGTCGCCGGTCCCGATCGTCGATTTTTCTTGTCGGCGGACGTTCCAGCTCCAACGTTTCCGTCGCGGCGAAAGCGTTTGGCTTTAGGGTTTCGAGCACGGAAAGGGATCAATTTCTTTTCTGATGGAGGCTTCTCGTTGCAGCGCCGCACAAAGAAGCCATGGCCGACCTATAGAGAACACTTAATCGCAATCTCCGGCCGAATCGAGGCGAAGAGGCTGGAAACGTTGCGCAGATTGCAGCCAGAGATTCTCTGTACGGTTGGGCCCAGGCCAGGTTTGGGGTAAAAATTTATTCGAATACTAGACGATGAATAGAAACAACACGTAGCAATTCATTCCTGCTGATCTTTCGATCGAACAGTAAAATTTTGTAAGATTGTAATAGAAATTCTAAGTTTGATTGGAAGACGATAATCGTACGGATATTTCTAAATAGAAGAAATACCTCCGTAACCGAATCTTTCGAATAAAGCCTAATAAAGCCTCTCTAATAAAGAAAATCTACGGTACGAATAAAGTTGGATACTATGAAAAACAGATTAAAATGCCGAGAATGACAGAACTGTGTCTGAAGCGCAGTTCTTTTATTATTCGTGCAAAATAATATGCGAGATGAAAAAAGGAACCGCGTAACGAACGTGCCTGCTTAAAAAAAACTCCGTAGATCCATCGGCGAAGCAAGGCGTCTATTGTTCGCGAAACGATTCGACGTCTGATTCTCCGTTGCGAACAGTTTGCTGGTATCTCTTCAACGCCAGCTACCATTTCCGCTTCCTTTGTCCGCGTATCCGAATTACTCCCGACGTACTAGAACTCTTTCCCGCGTTTCTTCGGAAGAATGAAACGTCAAAGTTACTTTCGCGCATTGTTCTCGACGCGTGTTTTTATACGTTCAACGTACACGAGCCCGAAATTAACAAAGCCGATCGTAGCCCTTTCATCCTCGAGCGAGTCAAGCTTTTGTATAAAGATAACGGAAATTAAATTGTTTTGCGGAAGAAATATTTGTTGCATTCGTAGCTCCAAATCGAAGATGAGCGAACGAATGTTATTTATTAAGTTTCAAAAGTTTCTTTCGCGATTCAGTTACTTCGTGCAGTAATATTTATATAAATAGACAATTAAATAAAAACAAAAAAAAATATCACCTTACAGAGAACAACGAAATGAAACTTTTTTCATATTTACAATTTATTTATACAACGTTTAATTTTAGAGATAAAAATTGAAGACTTAGAAGACCTTTCTCCTGAAATTCAATTTTTACAATGATCTTCTAAGTTTTCAATTTTTATCTCTAAAACTAAACGTTGTATAAATAAATTGTACATATAAGAAACTTTCAATTTTTTCATCCCCTGTAAGCTGGTATTTTTTAAAAATTGATTTAACGAGTGCAAATATTTTTCTGAGCCCATTTCTCAAGGGCGCACACACACCGCGGTCAAAGTGTTAACCCTTCGAGCACGAAAGGGTTATTTAGTTGCTTTTAAAGAAACGTCCGTGTTCCATTTTAGCCCGTTCTGATCCGAATGGAGCCCGACAATACAAATGACAAGCCTTCGGTCCCGTTTGTCATCCAACGACTGAACAACACGATCCCTGGCAATCACCCGTATCGACTGGCGTTCCGATGGGGCCGAAAAACGTCGACAGAAGTAATTCACGGGGTGAGAAATTATGACAGATTACGGATCGTTAATCCCTCGTGGAGGGTAGCTCGACGCTCCGCGCTCGGATAACTCGATAATCCTCCGAAATCGCGAAATCGGATTACGGGGCCGCCAATCTTCGGGGAACAAGTTCGAAACAACGCTGGAACCTTCTTCTCTTGTGCACACATAATGTTTGCGTAACGCCGAGACAGCGTTTGCATCGATAAACCCCTTTCGACCCTAATATTTGGACAGTGACAGAGGAATGACACGATTAGGGCAAGTTTTCGAATAAGGTAGCGAAGGGCTCAGAAACCGGACGAACAAGTTAAGAAGTCCTCGAATTTTTGTGATTGTCGAAGTTTTTCGATTTATTTTGAAAATTGTCTTTGGAGATGGAATTTAATTTCGTTGATCCTCGACGTTCGCGCCAGTCTAGATCGATTCGCAGTCTTCGTTAATTCCCTCGTTTTTCAACGGACGTCAGAATCGCTGCAAAAACGACCAGACAATTTCTGAATCGATCGATCGACGGGATTATTGGGTTTTGCGAGGCTGGACACCGAGGCTTTTCAAGAAGGACGATGTCCTCGCCGACGAGCTCCTTTGAACCCGCTTTTGCTAGCCGATCGATGAGCTGGAAATGAAACGTCACGCGGTGTATAATGGTCCCGCCAACGATCGAGAATTATCGTTAATTTTCACGTTCGATTTGTCAAAGCCTCGCTGACGCGTCGATAATTCCTTAAACGTGGTGCAACCTCGTCAATCATTCATGTTTTTGTTTATTTATTCGGCGACGTCAGCTTTGCGCGACACTTAGGGTAGCTGCTTGAATAGCGGATGAATGCAACGGAATATAGATTAATCACTAGACCGCGGATATGTATTTAATGTTTTATATTTTATACGTTTACGCACTTGTACACGTCCTTGTGTATATCCGGTCAATTTTTCTGCGTTGCTTTCTTTATTTTAATAATATTTTATGTTACCTCTAAGACTGAATGTTTGTTAAATAACCCAGTTCTTTCTTGAGTAAATGTCAATAATGGGATATTGGCACGTTAATACTAAAATATTAATTAGATTTATCGAAACTATTCGATTCGAAATTTCATATTCATTATTTATTACATTTCTGACTTGTGTTAAACGATGCGATAACGTAAAATATTAAAAAACAACGAAAACAGGCTGGGTTGGTCAACAAGTAGTAGGAAATTCTTTGTAGAAGGGTTTCAAGTCCGTAGAGCAAATGAGACGTCAGATTTTGGAGAACGAAACAGACATTAAAAACGACCGGAATTTTGCAGGAAGATTTCCCCTGAATTTTGCATTCGTCCACGATAAGCAGCTTGCAAAGCATCATCTCTTTCGAATGAAAGGTTCTCCAATTTCCTCGAGTGGCACCCTTGTCGTTGCACAGTCTGAGGATATCTCCTCAGAGATTGCTCGTGTTTCTTGGAATCTTGTGTATACTTTATCCTAGACGCATTTTTCCGCCCGTTTCCCGCGAAACTTTTCCACCGATAGACGAATTATCTCCTCTTTGAACAGCGAACGTCTCGGGCGAACCCTTGTTTCGCGATAGATTGCTTTGATGTTCTCCTTGGACAGTGAACGATCTTGAAAATTTTAGAGAGCTCCGTGCAACTAATGGATTAACTACAAGCGGACGGAGAACTGCGCGAACTTTTGCTCCTTTGTATACCTTCTTTTCTGATGGACGGGCCAGGGAAGTGCATAAACTTCCTCCACGTAGAGGAAAGTAGTCGAACTTCCTTTTTCTTTCAAGTAAGTTAACCTGATAAATTAAACCTCGACAAATTATTCCAAGCTATGATTATGTTTGAAAGTGACGTGACTAATTCCTCTGGGGAATTAAATATCAAGTGTGCACGAATTTAAACATATATATATTTATTATTGATATATGTACGCCCATTCAAGACATTTGTCTAAATTAAATGATAGGTTTGATGTTTCTAAATAAATTTGGTGCGTGAAGTTCCTTAGTGTACATATTTACAACGAAACATGTTGAAGTTGTATTTCCTTAACTTTCCGTTACACCTTTCTTACCTGGCCTTAAGCCAGGTACCTTGATCAGGAATAGGGATATCTAAAGAGGAACAGAGGTTCGTGATGATACAACACGATGTACCATTTTTAATACATTGAACACCACCTCATTTTTATGTGGATGATTTGGGTTGTTTCCGCAGGGAACTAAGGAAATTAATCCCGAAGGTGTCAAGAAAATAAATCTAGATAAAATTCATAAATTTGACGAGTTCAACAAAACAAGTCTTACGACGTATGTTGGATTACTTAGTTTCCAATTGTGAAATCTTAACCTCGTTCACATTATTACGAGTTTCCTGAACTTCCTGTTATGCCTTTTTTTATGACCTTCATCCAGAAATCTTAGGGTTGGAAGAGGAACATGTAAGTAAGAGTAGAACAGAGAGATGGGAGATGATCCCGTGAGACGTGATGGTTGTGATCCAGAATTGTCACGGTCCAAACAGAAGTGTAACAGGTCAGTGTACCTGATAACACACTAACCTCCCGTGGGTGGGCCTGGGGGGCCGCCTAGCCATCCGGAGGACCATCCAGCAGTTCCTCCGATATTCTGTCGCTGCTCCGCCAGCAGTCGCACTGTCAGCGCGTACGTGAGCAGCATCACGCACAGCGGTATGAAAAAGCAGATTATGCTGCCGATCAGCTTGTAAAGGGGGTCCGGTATCTGACATGCGCCGTCCACCAGCAGCGATTCGTCCTCCTGTAACACGGCCAAAACAGGATTATGCACTTAACCGTCGCGGCTGATCGGATATTCTACACGGAACCGTGGTCTTTTTACAGCTACGCTAAGTCGTCCATGCTCTATTTGCCACGGTTTTCCCCTTTTCACGTCCCATCCCTCGATGGTTTACGCAAACACTGGGTACCACCGAGGAGTTATCGACCTCTGGGGGAGGGAAAGTCGAGGAGGGAAATACCTAAGTGGAAAGTTCGAAGTTAATTGTGTGGCAGAGTTTGAGAACTGGAGGGAAGATCCCAAACTGCAGAGGGTGCTCGTACTTTATTATGGATCGAGAGCTATGAGTCGTCACTCTGGTGACAAAGGATTGTTGCTAGAGGAATTTCTGGGCTTGGGGAAAGTTAAAGCTGGAGGAAAGTCGTTGAGTGGGAAGTTTGAACTTCGTTATGTGCCAAGGTTTGAGAACTGGATTGAGAACCTTGAGCTGTTTCTGTGGTAGCTTGAGTAAATATATTGGCACTTCTGCTTTGTGTTCGTATCGATTTGGCAGGTGACAGGGGATCGTTACTCGAGGAATCTGTGGGGTTAGAGGAAGTCGAGGTTGGAGGGAAACCACTGAATGGGAAATTTGAACTTGATTATGTAACAGAGTTCGAGTGCAAGATTTCAAGCTGCAAGGGGTGGTACTTCTTCATGGATTGGGGTTTGTGAGTTATTACTCTGGTGGCAAAGAAATGTTGCTCAACCTCTTCGGTGACGATTTGTTTTTCTTATTATCAATTTTTTGTTCTTTTTATTATTGCTAGTAATTATAATTATGTATAAGAAACTAAACGTCCGCATATGTGGCCAAGAGCGTGAAGTGGTTAAAGAATGTTTAGAATTGGGGGAAGTTGAAGCTGGAAGGAAACCACTGAGTGAGAAATTTGAACTAATAGATTATATACCACAATTTAGGAACTGCTTGGAAGATTTTGATCTGATGCTTTTTTATGTATCGAGGGCCTTCAGCCGCTACACTGGCAGCTCGAGCAGAAACTAATCAAAACTAATCAAATGCAATAGAACGAAATATAAACCGAACTTCGCACGTTTCAGCTCCATTCCTCAGACCCTAACAGGACCTCCTGCGTTCTGTTTCAGAACTCCGGAGCAATGTCCCAGCGTGGTGTCGCTCCTGGCGGAGAGCTACAACCCCCACGTGAGATACGGCGCGGCGATGGCCTTGGGGATCGCGTGTGCTGGCACAGGCCTGAAGGAAGCCATAACCCTGCTGGACCCCATGACGAACGACCCCGTGAACTTCGTGCGCCAGGGCGCCCTGATCGCCTCGGCCATGATCCTGATTCAGCAGACGGAGGCCACCTGTCCCCGCGTCAAGGACTTCAGAGCCCTGTACGCCAAGGTCGTCGTGGACAAGCACGAGGACGTTATGGCGAAGTTCGGCGCGATTCTCGCGCAGGGCATCATCGACGCCGGTGAGTCGACCTCCTTGGACGTCGTTAACCGACCCTTTCGACGTCGGTTAACGTCCCCGACTCGAGGGGAGTCACCTGACGTCGGCGGGAATGCGTATCGTTCATCAGAAACTCGACGTTATTGCGGACCTTGTGCTTTTTTTCGGGGAGGAAAAAGTGAAATGGAAGCTCTTCTGCAGCCGTTTATCGCGCTGGTGATGAGGTGTTGTCGAGGGGCTAGGTTGTAGACTGTTTAGGATTGGGGGTGGGTCCATAACTGGAAGCTATCGAAGTATCATCACGGTTGATATCATAGGTTTCTATTAGAATAACGCGTAGAGTAAGCTGATTTTATGTAAGCTGAATCTTGACGACGAGGAACAAAGTTATAGCAGCGTTTAGTATCTTAAAATGCTAAGCTAATTCGGATAGCTTCTCGTGTATCAACATTCGCGAGTCATTTCAAGTGGCAATCCTTATTGACTCGCCGCGTGTATCGCAGTATCGTCAACCGGTTAATTGAAAATCCCCCAAGTGGTCTCCATGGCATCTCGTCTGATAGAGTGCTTCTCCTAATCCGATTTTCATGCGAAATTGATCGAATGCTATCCAAACAATAGCCTCATGTGTAACGATGATAACTGTTCCAGGCGGGCGTAACGTGACGGTGTCTCTCCAGTCGAGGACAGGCCACACGAACATGCTGGCGGTGGTCGGCGCGCTGGTGTTCACCCAATATTGGTACTGGTTCCCTCTGGCTCATTGTTTGGCGCTCGCCTTCACCCCGACCTGCCTAATTGCTCTCAACTCGCAACTGAAAATGCCCAAGCTGGAGATCCGCTCCAACGCTCGGCCAAGCGTCTACGCTTATCCAGCGCCGTTGGAGGAGAAGAAACGCGAGGAGAGGGAAAAGGTCACCACCGCTGTCCTCAGCATCGCCGCCAGGGCTAGGAGACGCGAGTCCGAGAGACGTGCTCGCGACTCCCACGAGAAGATGGACGTGGTTAGTTCGAGGACTCACGCTTTATGCTACAGCAGACTCTGGATTATTATATCGCCCTTCTCGTCTAGAGAATTGTTAAGGGGTACCACTGTTAACGTCATAGGATATTCTAGGACATAAATGTTTGTATTATGCAGTATGGAATCCTCGAAATTAATGCAACAACAGTGTACCAACTCTTTTGCCAAATTTGTTGAAATTGTTGCACAATCAGGGTAAATTGGTAAATCTCTGCTACGTAGTCACTTTATTACATAGTTAACATATTGGTTGAATTTAAAAGGATCGAAATACAAAAGACAAATTGACTGACTCGGTAATTTTAATGTTAATTTCCGTTGTTTAATGATGAATTGCAGGACCCACCAGAGACAAAGACGACTGTCGAGGTGAAGGAGGCGTTGCCCAGCGAGAAAGAGGAGAAGAAGAAGGAGAAGGAGGAGAAAGACGAGAAAACGGAGAAGACTGAGAAGCCAGAAAAAACGGAGAAGGCTAAAGAGTCGAAGGAGTCGACGAAGGAGACAAAGGAGAAAGTGGAGAAGGGCGAAAAGAAGGGCAAGGATGAACCTGAGAAAGGGGAGAAGGAAAAGAAGGAACCCGAGCCGAACTTCGAGAACCTTCAGAATCCTGCTCGCGTGTTGCGACAGCAGCTGAAGGTGATCCAGCTGGTGGAGGGGAGCCAGTACGTTCCTGTCAAGGATCTTCAAATTGGCGGTATCGTGATGGTGAAGCACATACAAGCTGACACGGAGGAGGAACTCGTGGAGCCTGTGGCTGGTAAGTGGACACCCCTTCGCGGTACTCGTCGTACCGGTAGAGTCACCCCTCTAGCTCGCGGCGTGCTAAATTTCGCTCATTGAATCTAACGATCCCTTAAAGCGGACTGGAGAAGCAATTTTACCTGTTAAAATTATTAGCTGTGATCGCTTTTCGATTTAACTAACGAGTATCTTGGAAAGGCAACTTCTTGTTGACATGTCAGAGCAAGAGAAAGCCATAACGGAAAGCTTCGACACTTGCCAGGTATAAAGTACTATTTGAACTCTTTGTCGATATCTCAAAGCAAAAAAAGAAAAACCATAAGGGAGACTTTCTGATAATTTTTACATTTTTTATTCGTACATTTTGCTCTTTCCAGGTGTAAAAGTATTATTTAAACTGTGTTCTTGTTCAGCAGCGCGATCCATGATAACGAGAACGATAAAGAGATTTTTTTTTCCTTATATATCAAACCAAAATTCATTTGCGATAATAATAAATGTATATATATACCAGTATATTCATATTGTAGGCTAAGGTTCGAAAAAATATTTTTTGTACTTTCACTTGTTTACATTAAAATCATTATTCATGGAATTTTCTTATAAAATATTTTTCATTTTGTAAACAAATTCCTAATGATGGCCTCGTTCTGGACCAACGCGTCCGTCTAATGGCTCTGTAATTGACCGTCTATAAAGGGTTACATCTAGATTTGTGACGCGATCGGTGAACGTAGCTGCATCGTGCGAGGAGTTGTCGTCACGTTGCGTTCGATTACCGCCGTTATGTTTCAGCTTTCGGCCCGAAACCCGACGAGGAGAAGGAAGCTGATCCTCCGGAGCCGTTCGAGTTCACCGAGACGTTCACCGAGGAGTAAAGCTCCGTCGCTGAAAATCTCTCTCCTCCAACGCCTTCATCGTCGGAACGCGAAAAAAGGTCACTCGTGCATATGTATACGCGCGCATAATTCTCTGTCTGTAGGAGCGAAAAAGATTTAAAAAAAAAAAAAAAAAAAAAAACTGTCGCCACCCCCAGAACCCATTCTGTCGATACGAGTACGCCGTTCTGCTGCAACACTTTCTTTTTTTATTTTCATACCATTAAGCCCCTGCTCGACATCGTCCGCCATCGAACTGATGCTACGTTTCTTCGAGTGATTAATAAATATAATTTGCTCCGATCGTCAACATGCGTTTTATTTACTGGAAATCCTGTTGGTCGTTTAAGATAACCAAGGATTAATTTCAGAATTTACTTATTTTTTGTTTTTTAGGATTACAAGGTGAAGTTCAGGTAAAATAAAATGCTAATGCATTTGGGTATTCTTTTCTAGCGACACTAACCGTTACAAATATTCCATAGTATATTAAAAGTACATACTTCGAGCAAGCGTCTTTATAACATCTCCCGTCGCAGAACTTAAAAATGGCCCCCCGATCGATCTCACGCTGGACCATTTTTACCAAGTCCAAATACATAACGAAGCCTAAATTTTCTTAATCTTTAAGGCACGCACAAACACCACGTAAATGGAACATCCATTATTAGCATTCGTTTCCTTGGAATTAATTTCCAAAGCTTCTCTCGAATCAATTCGACCGTCGCACCCCTTCGAACTGAAACAGTCGCGGAATCGTCGTTCAAAGCATTCCCAGCATCAGACCTCGGTTCGAGTATTCAGCTCTCCTTTATGCAAACTTCATTCACGTGGGTAGCGACACCCAACGAGCCGCGACTATCGCTTGTAGAGGCAGAGTCGCAAATCAGACGCCTCTGTCTGCCGTTGAAGCTTCCTTGGGGAGCTTAACCGCCCAGACCGGGGCGATCTTTCCGCTTCGCGTGAGAATACGCTGCAATTCCCAGCAAAAACGACTGCCACCTTTCCTCGCGTGCATCACGATGATACGTTTTCGTCCGTTTTCAAACCGCCTCTGTTCGTTTCCGACGCGAGAATTCACAAAGGTGCCCGAGGATCGATGACGTCGAGCCGTCTGACGAACAAAGACGACTTATCAAAAACTATGAACACGACGGAAACCATTCGTCACCGCGCAGAATGCTATCTACAGGGTGTTTCGTTCAAAGTGGAGTTGTTGAATATGTCGCGAGGGTATGAAGTTATCTAGAAAATTGTTTTTACAATGTTGCGTCCTTTTCAGTAATTCGTTCTTTCTCTTCAAATAGCCTCCATTTTTGTTTTTTTTTTATATATAAAGTATATGTTGAATTCTTATGATTCGTTAGCTTTTTGTTGCGAAATAGGCCATTACCAGAAATTCTAATCCTTCGTTTCGAACTTCCTCCAAGGGGTAAAAACCCTCCAGTTTCCCAAATACACGCCTCTGTTTTTCCCGAATCGTTCCACTCGCTGTCTTTAAGAATTTATCTACGGCAATAAAATCGACACACCGCGCACAACACGCGGTTGCCTCGCGAACAACCGTAATTTCCAATGGCAAGAAAAGTTTGCCCGTTCCGCTCTATTAATTCCCATTCCTAGCGTATACTCATTAATCTTGCTAAAATATGTACCTCGTTTCCGCGCGTAAACGCGACCGGGCGAGCAACCGAACTAACGATGACTTTCTAATTAACTCGGTCGACATTAAAGCCCGCCACGAACAATATAAATTACCATCGACGTTCAAGTATAACGCGCGACCGAAAGCAATTTCTAATAATACATCTACACCGTAACTTTCGGATCTCTCTCGTCTGATCGCGTGAAAAATGCGAATAATATCCCGCCCGTCTGAAAAACACCAGGATTCCTTCCACGCCCGGGGGACGCGAAAATCGCAAGACGAGCTTCCCGTAACTTTACTAAAAATTTACATCAGCGACGCGAGTTCGAATTCCGTGGGAATGCGAATCCTAATTTCGCTGAAATATTGACTCGCGGCGCCGGCCGTTGAACAATTCCGTGGCCCAGTTTTTTCGTTTGTATTTTCGTATGGAGATTGTCAGAATTTAATATATTCGGAATTCCTTGGGCCCCAATTTGCATCCTAATGGAGACAACACGCACGTCCCACCCGACCGAAATAGTCACTGCAAATTTTTATCACCGTAAACTGTTAATTTTTTACCATCTTTTTGTCTACTGCGTGCGTATGCAAACAACGTAGAATCTGTATGGAAATTCTTCGGTTGTAGAAGCACATTTATACTGCGTGTCTTTTTTTAAAATTTTCAGGAAAATAATGGCAACAGTGTAGTTAATGTTTCTTAACGACGATTTTGTTTTTACTCCGACCCTTTCTTTAGCGAAACTTCAAGCGCAACCCTCCGGAGCGACTCGATACTGCACATTTCGCAGATTTTAAAATCGCTTTTCAGTACCCTTTCTGGCTGCCTTTGGTATCCACGATTTACGCTGTGAACGCAAGAAAGACGAAAGAACCACGGGTTTCGTGCTGCACGACGAGTGCACGAGTGCCTGTCAACGGTTTAATGGACGGGGTATTAGGAACTCGGAATTGCCGGTTATGCTAGGAACCGTTTCTTCGTTTGCTCGCTGCCATTTACATCCGGTAATTGATACTTCGCATTTGCAATTTTTGTTAACGACCGCGATTATTATCGTCATCTGACTATTCTTTATGTCGACTGTATTTCTTATATTTGTTAAGGGCTATCTAAGATAAAAAAAATCAGCTCGATCAAAGCGTACACAAGGGAACATATCCAATTGTCCAATAATTCCTCGATGATTGCTTAGTGACTATAAAAATCGTGACACAAGAATGATTCTTGAAAGTTACTATCGTTCTATATGCTACTATAATACTATTTACAATCAATGGAAAAACCAATAAATTATTTAGCTTTTGTTTTGTATTTTTCTGAGAACTACCTGCCGCATAAGTTTTAACAAAATCGGCGTGTGACAATTGGATATGTTCCCTTGTCAGCTGGAACTGCACTCTTCGTGCAAACTGGCTCACCTTCGAGTACATCAGACTGAGCGGCAGGCTCATGGCAATGCTGAGGACCCAGACGAAGAGAATTTTCAGGATGACTCTTCTTCTGGTTTTGTTGCGTCCGAACTTCATGGGGTACCGCAGGCTCAGGTATCGATCCACGCTTATGGTGCAGAGGTGCATTATGCTCGCGGTGCAAAATATCACGTCCATGCAGATCCAGGCGAGGCAATAGACCGACGGCAGCGGGAAGTATCCTGAAATAAAAAATTAATTTTTTTTTACGTGGAACGGTAACAGGAAAGGTATTACCATGTTTAAAAATAAAAATAAAAAATTGATGCGTTTGTGTAAACGGTTTCACAGTGTTTTCATTGTCAACGAAAATAATATTCATATTCTATTCGCGATATTTGCAAACTGTTTCATTCTAAAAGTGAATCCACTTTTATATTTGTTGTATTTAGAACAGATTGTTTTGTTGTCTTTTTTTTTTTGGCTAAATTTAGTACTAACGAAAATTGTTTACTTTATAATACACGTTCACCTTTTCCAGACAATAATACTGAAAATAAAATGAAACAAATACTTACAAAACTTAATAGTAAACGAAACACTCAAATACATGTACCGAACGAAGCTAACATTTCCGTAAACACGATTTGTAAAATTAGATTGGGAATATGTGGTCGGTCGAAAATACTGTTTAATATCACATTTATCATTAAACGTTGAATATTTATCGTCCGCATTTATAATCATAAATTAATTATTATTTGAATAGGGATTTAATTTCACACGGAACGTGTCGGTAATGAAAAACACGTCCACGATATTTTTTTTTTTTTTTATAAATATTCTAACGCTCGAAGAACCGCCATGCCTTTTTTTTCTAAATAAATTTCTACCTCCTGGCTGAAAGGTGAAACAACACGCTCGTTGACTGGAATTAAATTTGTATACCTGGAAACCAAATTGAAAATTAGTGTCGAAATAAACGGACTCCTTTGTGCCGTCGAGAAATTGCCTGGCTCGGAAAAGCCAGTTTAAAAATTTTCCTCGTTTTCATAACCGTGCGCAGCGCTTTACGTATGATTGATGGAGAAAAATGGCTCTCTCGTCACGGAATTGTTTATCTTGCGGGGAAAGTAACAATTCTCGTGAAATGGAATTCAAAAAAGATTGGCTGTCTTACATTTATCTTTATGATATTGAAATAATAATAGCGACAACAATGCATCTTCGTTGGATCAGAATTTCGTGGAATATTATATAAACACGAACATTTCATACATCTTCTATATATATATATATACTAAGTTTCATTCTGACTTAGTTAATTCTTCATAGAATTTAGAATGATAAATTTCCCAAAATTTCTGACCGAATATCGAATCTTGTTCCTAATACATTTTTCCCAATTTTATTATACAAACTCCCGCGTGCTTTGTATATTTAATGTGTTTCTATACGCGAAGAGATAAATTCAACGAAATCGAGTATGGCGAAATTTAAATTCGTAAGGTGACCGTCGGAAGTAAAACTCTGCAGAAGTCTGGCTAGGGTTAAGACAGTAGTTGCAGATGTTCCAATTAAAATGTAATATGGGAAGCTTAACGACTTCCCTGTACCGGAACCTAATTTATACATTTCCAAGTCTAGTCACACCGGGCTGATCTCCAGAATTATTAAGTTAGCCAACGAGCCGGGATGGAAAGATAGAAATTCTAGGAGCGTCGTTTACATCGACTCAACCAGAATTACTCATCGTTCTGAGGGCTGTTGTTAGTCAGCGCACGTCAGCACGTGTACCCAGCGGTGGAGATACAGAGGAATCGTAAAAACAGCAGGGCGCGAAGACGGGCTCGCGCTTAAATGTCGGGTGTCGAGACCTTTGGGGACTTCCGAGAGAATCCTAGGTATTTTTTACTTTTACGACGTGTACGATATTCCATCGGTGGCTTGGACGTTTTAAGGGATGGAATCGCCTAAGTGGCTTAATTATCGCTATCAAGACAAGAAAATTATGAGTATTATTTCATTTCCAAGTTTTATCGTAATTTCGAGTGCAATGACACTGCGACTACCTAGATAAGAAAATTGCGAGTATTGCAAACAATTCTATTACTTAAGCGACAAATAGATAACGCTCGAAGTGATTCGTGAACATTTTAACTCTTGGAAAATCTCCCGTGGACGTTACTTTTTCGGCGCATGCCATTTCTGATAAATAAATTTCCGTCGACAGGTTCAAAGGGTGAAACGATTGCTCCCGTGCGTTGAACGCGAATTTGTAAAGTCGGAAACCGGATTGGAAGTCAATTTCGAAATAAATGGATTCTTCCATGGTGACGAAAATTTGTCCACGCGATGAAATTTGCCATGAAGCTATAGTAAACGCTTTTTAATCTATAGTTGCTTAATATTTGTTGCTATCCATCGAGTACTTCGACTAATTAATAGACTGCTTATGCAAGGGGTGGGGATCATGTAGGAGATAATAGATAAAAACATAAATTAAAGTGTATATTCTACTTTTTTATATTTTACATATTTACGCATCTGTACACATTCTTGTATATTTTCGAATATTTACATTTGTAATGAATGCACAAATATAAAAAAGTTCGCTATTCTCTCGAATGCACCTCAGTTTAGGAAAGCTGTTACACTAAAACGCGGTAGATTTTTTAGGGTTGTACAATTTGCGGAATTAATATAAGCCGGTATATAAAAACAAATGGAAATGCTTTCGTGAAAATATCCTCGGCGAGCGTTCCCATTTTGTATATCGCCGTCGACTTTCTGTCGTTGAAACGCGCATAAAAATGACATGTTAACGAAAATTGAGGACACTTCTTCCGTCCGTCGAGGTAACGAAGAAAGCAGGTAAAAAATCGCGTATCGCGATGGAGCTCTTCCCTTAATTGGAAACAAGCACTATTTTTGTAAATTACGCAAACACGTACAAACTGCTGGCAAATTGCAATTTTGGTCGTTACGTCACAAAGGTACCAAACCCTCGGAAAAATTAATTAATTAAATAAACTAAATAAATTGAAGTAATGAATAACAAGAATTATTATTTAAGATCAGATTGAGTGCTTCGTCTTGTATATTGATAAAAAAAAGTAAATTCTAATTTCTATTCATTTGTTTATCGTATTTATTTTTGCGTCTTGCTCTCAATTTTCCTAGAAACACGCATGTGATCCTAAATAGTATATATTCTGCTCAGCTTCCAACGATTACAACGTCTCCCGTCGTTGAATATCAAAATTTTCTGCAAACCCGTGACACGTGTTGTTTTAGTTAATTATGTCCTTTATGGAATCGCAGCCTTTATTCTGATATTTCTAAAGCGTGCACGACCGGAAATGGAACATTCGGAATATTCGTAATAACGTTTCCCTGTGGTGGTTGAATATCATGATGAATTTGCATTGACCAAGCCTACGGTTTTAAAAGTAATTACCTCGAAAGACTTAATACTTTCACACACGCTACGATATAATGACGTATAGAGTGCCAAGTATACGTTAATCGGCATTCCCACGTCACGATAAAATATAACGCAAACATGACGGTGATAAAACGAAGTCACAAAGGAATACGATCCCAGTTGTAAATACACGTCACCTTCGTACACGCTCCTTTGATACATGAAATTAATTTTTAATTATGCTTCCACCTTCTCACAACAACTTTTATCGTGTCGCGATAGAAACTTTTCAATAACTACTAATGAATAAGCAGTAGAGAAAGAAATACAAAAAAAAAAAATTATAAAAATAACGCATCACTGGTACCTCCAGCGAAAACGTATTCTAAAAGAATATCTGTAAAATTATCAATTCGACCAGTAATAATTAATTCCTTTGCCTGAAAACAATCATTTTCCGCAATTCTCGTATCCGTACACCGATTCTATTTTAATGAAAAATTCGTTGGACAGGAAAATTGATAGTAAATATTATTATGCATCAGGCGCAATTGGAAAACAATTTCGCAATCTGATTGTTTTTTACTGTTTCGGCATCACAGAAAAAATGTTTAATGTTTACTTAATCTGATTTGTCGCGTCTTCTTATCGCCTGACTACAACAGCATCACTGCTGTATTACGAATTTTATATAGCAGTAACAGATTAATTATCATACACATCGTATCGATTTTAGCAGGAGAAAGGACACTGTGTTGTTTATGATAGTATCGTAGTTAGAAAAGTGTAATATTTACATGTAGTACAAATCCAATGGTCAGAAAGGGTATATTACTCTTGGTCTGACCATATACGATCCTATACTACTTCCCGCTCTGACCACCTCGAAACGCAAAAATTCTTACGCTGCTAAATAGCGCACCAATGTCGCGTCTTTGCGCGCGAAATTTCCAAAATTCGCGTGTCTCGACTTTTGTATTAATCCAATTCGAGGGTATCAAGGTTCCTCGGAAATGTTAACAACTATTTATTCCGTAACCAGCGGATCCGGTTACGTACGAAACTCCGAAATCTCCGCGAATTTTAGGGTTGCCTCGGAGTTAGCCGGCAATTTCCGAATCTAGTTACCCCCGAAAGGCCCCCCGCGGACGAGATTATTTCGCAATTTAAGAAGCCGGTTACGCGGACGGTTTTCCAGGACACGGTTATCGCGGCGTGGCGGAATTTATTAAAAAGGTGGAACGGCATTCGTGTCGGTGTGGATGGAGTCCTTGCGGTGTCCTTGCATCATGTAATAGCACGATGATGCGACAACATTCACAGGGACAGGTGATACTGTACGGTCGAAAAATGAACGAGAGAAGAGATTGAGAAAAGCTGTTCGTTCTTTTGATAATTAGTAATTTACAATTTCATATTACCTATATGTATATATTTAAGAGTATGTATGACAATTCGGTATACGTTTTCTCCAGGGAATTAAACCCTATGCCGAGGCTACAATCAAATCTTATACTTATGCGTATATATTCTATATATTTCCACGTGTATGTACGTAAATATATATCATTTTTATATTTCATATTTATATTGATATTTCAATTATTCGTTCTTTACAGACATATACATATAAGAATAACTGAAATATAAAATACTACATTCAATGAAATACGATTCGACGGGAATTCTGTGAAAACGTGAAATGACCGTCATCGCTTTTTATTCCATTCAACAAATATGCCACCCTACTACATAAACATGTTTTTTTTTTTTTATAATCCTCTGTACACTCTTTTCAACCCAAATGCCAATGCCCCCTCCCCATTTCCCAGGCCGATGGCGATCGAATAATTAATTCAATCCCGACGGTACGTACAGAGTCGTTGGAACAGAAACAGGCGACGATGAGGATTTACGGTTCCAATTTGCGCGATATCCGAGGTTTATGCGCGCTCCGTCGACGATTATTAATAACCGCTCGGCGTATTTAAAATTCAGCAAACCGTACGGCGTGAGTCGGGCAACCCGTCGCGATAATATTTATGAAGCCGCGATCGCCGTCAATTTATTCGATCGTTTGTAACAATAAATCCCGACGTTCCATCAAGAATCCGCGCTCGACTCTTCCGGGCCATTGTGTTTCCGATAATCGATCCGATCCGACGCGTGCACTCTTTTTTTTCATCGCTGCATTCACGGGCAGTAAAAACAAAAAAAAAGAACAGAAAATACGAACAAAACAGAAAGGGACGGGTACGAGAACGAAAGAAACAATGTCGTTTCCGTCTGAAATGATATATACCTTCGTTGTATGCCGCTCGGTGAGAAATTCGTACCCGCGAGCTGAAGGGAGGAATCGTTTTCCAGAACGCGGATAATAAACCAACGCGAGTGGATTTGCTCGCGAGATATTGATTACACCCGAGCAATTAAGACCCGATTCAACCACCCGTCTTTGCGTGCATCGTTCGGGGCTATAACCTCTTTCCGTTTCAACGTTCCCTCCCTTTGAAGGAGAATGTGGCTTTTTTCAATGTTCATCTCCTTCGTGTACGATCATCGTTTCCGTCGGTAAGGGATTCGTGTAACCTTTTATTTTGCATGCTTCGCAAAATTCTATTACGTACTTCTCCAAGTACATGTACAAGAACGTATCGCATATTCGATATACATTTTGTAATATTCGATTATTCAAACCTTCAAACATACGTATTATTTGCTAGTAATTATAAAGATAAAATCGGAAGAAATACGATGCTGTCGTTCGAAGGAGAACCAACTTCTAAATGAAAAGAACGTGTCAGGGTACGTGATGTACGCGAACCGAATTGCAGTTTTCGAACTCAACCTCAATTAAACTTAACCCGTTTTCTCGCAAACGATGAAAGCAACTTTAATAACCGTCAGCTGAGGGGGGGGGGGAAAGTATACCGAAAAGAACCGCGACACTGGAACGGTGCGAGAAGATTTACATGTTCAATTATCCATTTGCTACGAAAGCAATTCTCGCATGTTGGTTCCAACAGGGCTCACGTGTCGCGGCTTCGCACGTGCTCGAGCGAAGATAACCCTCCCTCTCGACATTTTTCCCGTCTGTGTCGGTGTGAAAACGTTTTCACGCGACCAGGATAATATTTCGAGCTACAAGGGCGACGGATTTAACTGCCGTGACATTTACAATTTTTCGCGTGCGCGAAATGGCGGATTCGCCGAGGCGCGATTTTCTCAGCTGATTTCAACAGGGGACGGGACGCGTGAAAATCATTGCTGTATTCAAATATTTTGGTTTCTGAAATGGTTGACTCAGTAGGTGATCTATTTTCCGGAGTTTATTACACGTCTTTGAATTTATTATACGTCTTTGAATTTATTATACGTCTTTGAAACATTTCTACCAAATTGTATTTAAAATATTAAAAAATTGCTGAAATTGTTGCCTTTTATATTATAGGTTACTTTGTTAAGAGCTCTAAGTCAATGGAAATTTAATCTCTTGCTATTAAAATATTAGTCAATGGCTCTGACAGGTGACCAACGAAGAACCATCATCGAGTTATTCGATGTTGCGATAAACTCATACCGTGGAAGCCACAAGGATGATTATTTCGAGAATCGTTCCGAATCTTGCAACATCCTGACGATTTTAGTTAATCAACGTCCTTGAACATGAAAATTTAATGTCGCGCTAAAATATTCCGCGCTGTATACTACCCGGTAACGCGCGATACCCATTGTGACCTGTTCATAAATAATTCGTCCGCGCTCGTGCATGTATCGTTATGAACTTCCCATGGCAATACACGATGCATGTGTACGATACGAACGTGTAACAGACGATGAATCGAAAATAACGATCCAAAATGTATGAATGCGCTCCGAAAATCACAAGTTCGAGAGAAAATCCACTGCATCGAAGTTTAGGAATTTTGTATTTTGCAAGCAGTTGCTCCCGTTTTGGAGTTTACCGTGTAAACAAATATTAAATACGCAATTTAAAAATCCCTTTCAGGAGACTATTTTATAGATCAAAATCAATAGGTTGAAATGTATCGATAGACTACGAATGTTTATGCAAATTCAGAGAAAGGATTAAGGTTCAAATCAAAGTATGTTTTTATGTTCCAAACGATGTAATTGGTATTTTATTGTTGATATTTCATTGAATTTTGCATCTATGCCCACCCTTCTACATTTTCGCACATTTTCCAGTTGCCATAAATGCACGAGCATTCGTGAAATCGATAAAACTTTGTTTCTTTTTTCCAAAAAGTACGCGTTTCAAAATGTTTCTAGGAAATCGATTCCAGATCGAACACACGCCTAGTTTCTGCCAATTTTCCACCGCGGTACATTTGTTCGTCAGGTTTTGTGTTCCAAAATTCGGTTACAGTTCCGTGGTTTCGAAACGGAGCAAATTGAGACGCGACCCGCACAGCGAAACACGCGAGTTTCCACGACCTTCTGGTTCCCGTGCAGCGGATCCGTGTAAATCCATTAAAGTTGTAACCGTACGCGAAAGCTTCCTGCGTCAAACTGATCCCGACGAGGAGTTAACGCGGTTTTAAGTTTCAACCGTGCATCGTTCGATAACATTTCCATACGCTTCACAGAACGATATTTCGGCGATCTAGCGGGATAAAACTTACATGGTCCAATATCTCGGAAACTGTTGGGCCGTCCGCGCACGAAGCTACTCAAAAGAAACGTAATTGGTGACGGAGATCACAGACTAGTTATTGGTTAATACAACCAATTGGAAATACAAACTTATTGGTTACTAATGATTTTGAACATTTTTAGAAAAAGCATCTACCGCTGTCCGTGCGGTGTAATATTACAGCAAAGTCATGTTCTCGAACAATACTTTGTCACGAATAATAGCGAGGGCTAATGACTGCGAATTTGTAAAGTGTAAAAGTGCAAAAGTGTAAAGTATATATATATATATAGTATATAGAATTCTGTATATATTATTCTATATTATTATTATTCAACATCCTAGAGCAACTCGCGTGCCAGTCAGCGTGCCACCTATTCCGACTTGAAGTTACTTCAGTGTTGCATCGGTCTCGTCAGTGAATTTCGTTTAATTTTTAACTCCCTTAACTGCAAACGACTGGACCAATTCAAGAGTTAAAGACGTAGAATCATGATTGGGCCGCGAGTAGAAACTTCGTGGGCGACGTGGAAGGGCAGAACTCGCGAACGACCGTGACTTTGGCGTGTCTCGGATCCCGTTGCTCGTAGACCGCTGCATATTGCAACAGGCGGTGCACCGCGTCGCGCGGTTGCATTATTAAGAAGTTACCCTAACGTACCGTCGCGACGCGTCGGCGTCGTTCCCGTCGCCGCAGCTGCGACCGCGCCAGGAAGTTTCGTCGTCTAAGGGAATCTAATAAGCGAAGACAAGTAAATTAGACGGTGCGAACTTTTATCCGAGTAATTCCATTCTTGCCGATGGTAGTTCCTTTTCGTGGCTCTCCGCTTGTTACTGCGGATTTGTCGGACCGCTGTGCCCGGGTTCGAGTGGAAATTAGCGTAACCTGGCAAACGAGCCACCGCTGAATGTTGCTTGATTTATCGCGGAGAAGTGGAAAGAAGAATCGTGGAGAAGTTAAAGGTGCAGCGCAAAGGGCAGACGTGGAAACGTGAATTGCGAGTAGGTGACGATCGATGGGGGATGCTGACCATGGAACCGAGAAGTCGATCAGCCTTGGTCCTGTGATATTTGTGTCATTTTATCGTTGAATAATTGATATTTCTGTTAACGTTTGCGAAATAGGGAAAACGGGAAATAAAATATTGAAATATAAAGGTTGTTAGTCGGATACAGGGAAATATGACGAAATTAGATGGAATGAGATTCGATACGATTAGGTATCGTTAAATGTAGTCAAATACGGTGGAGTAAGATAAAATAAGATTCGATGTAGTTAAGTATTGTTACATGTGGTTAGGCATGGTGAAATGTGATGACATATAAAATATAATATGTATGTTACGAACTTAAAATATAAAGTGTCGAATATAAAATATAACATGAATCTTGAAATCGAAAATCTAAAATATATGCCACATAATATGAAACTAAAAATATAAAGTCGTGAATATAAAATATAAAACGTACAATGTAGTGTTAAATATATATATATTGCCTTAAGGAACCAAACGCAATAATAAAAGCAAAATTATTCTAAACACCCGAGAAGCAGACTCACAGACCAATCAATTTCCCTGGTTAGTCACAATTTCTCCTTCGCCAAAAACACCAACGAGAGCTTTCATTTTGGCGCGTCTCCCCTAGCGTACATTATCATGAACAGGCCACCTAATTGAAGGCGCATCAGCTAAGGAACTTCGATAAGAGAGCAACGTAAAGCGCCGACGGGGTCTCCACCAGCACTTTCAAAGAACGTGGTGTCGGCCAATTGAATACTCGGTCGACCTTAACCAGATAACCGTAGCGATCCGCGAACGAAACCGTAATGCTTTCTGCAAATTCGCTGCTCGCGAATGCCACGGGCATCCACTCGCGGCTCGCGAGCAATTACCTGGAAATATTCGCCTAACCGTATCGCGCGAATATCGCCTGGCAAAAGTAACTACGGTTCGTGCACCGAGCGGTTTCTGCGAAACGTTCGATACCGACGCAACAACAACCGCGATTCGTGATGCATTACGGGGGCAGGGGTAGTTGTACGAGTCTCGCGTGCACGCGAAAACGACTCGTAAAACTCAACCATGTTTCGATATCGTCGATACGTTTCCCTTCGAAATCGATACCCTCGCGTTTTGATATTTTATGTGAAATATGAAATACGATGAAACACGACGAAATGCGATGAATCGTAACGACGTATTTTATTTTATAAAGAGAGCAAGTTGGAATTTGATGTGTCGAGTGGAAATATATTTTGGGGATGAATGAATTTCATTATTTTGTGAATATTTTTTTGCGAGGCAAAGTTTTGTTTTCGAGATTAATTTGAATAAAATGTTGTCCATCTCTAAAGACGTTCCAATATTCAAATTTCTATGAGATGAAATTAAGCATGACGTTAAGCAATAAATAAATGTGATTCACCAGTCGAATAAATTTGACGAGTAAATGTTTTGATTTCGTGATTAATTCGAATAAAATGTTTTCCGTCCATGACGACAACCTATTATTCAAATTTCGCACGTACGGGTAACGTTAGGAGACCACAAGGCCCGCGTCTAACATAGGTATAGTTCAATCTGTTTTGAAAATAACGGAATAACTAAGTTACTGAGCGTGCAAAGTAATGAAACGCTTAAAGGAATTCAGAACAAAGGAGATGCACATTAATAATGTGCCGCGCAGTATCGTAGGCAAACAACGGTGAACCGAGTCCATGAATATGTAATTTCTCAGCTGTATGGAAGTTTCCTTCGACACGTGGAGCTCTGTTAATTCCTCGCTTCTCCGTGCATTTATCGCTGTCATTTCGTCGCGGGACCGGTGAAATTCTCTACTCGGAAACAGCCCTTCTAATTCACACACCCCGGCGCCATTGCGTCGCGCGCTCTATGAAATGTTAATCGTCTATAATAATCGAAAATCTGAGGATCGCGGTGGTGCAAATAAAAAACAAAATTAAACCTTATTTCTTCTTCTTTCGCCACGTTACATCGTGTTTACGTTCCTAATTACGACCTCCATTTCACTTCTCCATCCACGTTGAACTCTTTCACAAGTCGATCGATCTACCAAATTAAAAAGAATACACCATTCAGGAAATTCAAAATTTTATCGGCGCAACGTCCATTAAATTCGTCAACGTTCTCCCATTACCCGCGAGCGTAATAGCGACGAAAATTGAATTTTTCGCGACAACCCGGAGCACGGAAAGGCAAGTTTGTACGAACGTTACTATGGTCGCGAAATTAAAGAGAAACCGTTAGACTACTTGTTGTACACGGCCTGGTCGACTGAGAACACTTCCGATTCGCAATACACCGGCGCGAGCTCTGCGGCTTTCGCTGGACACGCGTTTTCGTGGCTTCCGTCGAAAATGGTGAAATTGTTATGCTCGTGACGCGTCGTTTCGATTCAGCGGAAGCGCGACCCATCTCGTTAACAATACACCTCCCGTTGACGGCTCGTCAACTGGGGGTAATAAAATAATGAGATAGTCGTCGTTCTTCTAACTAAAGTATCGTTTGCGATGCTGCGGCGACATGGGCGTAATTGTTAACGCGTTACGTCAACGTTCAATATATTAAATACAGCGAAATACACGAACCACGCTTGGAATTAATTTATCCGACTATAAACTCTTTGCTGGATGTGACGTTCTCGGGATAAATGAGCACTTGGATTCGAAAGCAATTGAAAAGTCTCACAGGTGATTTTGATGATTGTTTATTATTTAATTGATCAAGGTACGTAGTTACGATGGGACGTTCGAGAATTCATTCTTTAGGATTCTTCTATTTTTATTATTCATCCTAAATACAGCAAAACATATGGAACCTTCGTTTCTATTTGTCGCATGTTACGGTACATAAATGTTAGGGATCACGATGAAAACGAAATATGTGGTAATCCGTACAAAATTAGGAGGAGTTTAAGTCATCGTTTCACTAGTTACGAATTTCTCTGGAAATTATATGCCATCCTTGAAAGGTACAGTCTTTCGAATTCTTCTATTTCGATTCCAACTACTCTATTCTAATTACTTTCCCCATCTCGGCGCCAATTCATCACGCCAACGTCGCGTCGTAATTTCACTCGGCGCACTCCATTGCATCGCGATTTCCGTTCCATACTATAATTACACACGCGATATCGTCAGCCAACCGAACACGAAGATAGCACGCGTCTCGCTAATCGTGTACGTCTGACGCGCCAGGAGGATTTCTCGCGGGGTGCTTGTGTCTACTTCGATGAAACAGGATCGCAGAATGCAGCGGGAAAATTCCCGTTCAAGTATTAATTGCATTTTAAGCCCCAAAGGCGAAGCTTAGCGCCCCGTAACCAGTCGAACTGCGCTGCGCGTGATTAAATCCTGGTCGTTTTGCGAAACTGTGCAACGACTGACGATATTACCGTCGATGCCACCATCGTTTCACGCACTGACGAAACGAATTTCCGCGCGTGATTTCCCTCTGGGTTCTAAAAATGCTTTTAAAGTGGGAAATTCATCGCAAAGGAGTCATTGATTTCTGGCCCGTATTGGTTAATCTGTACAGGTTGGCAGTATCAAGTTGTTGCGTGTGTAACGTCTGATATTTTACCATGGGAAGTTGTCCTTGTTTTGGTAAATCATTCTATTAACACACTCGCTACCACTGACGTGAATTTCTTTTTATTTTATATACTACGTATTTACAATATTGATATTTCAAACCATATTTTGTAATTTTCATCTTCGACCGTAACGATATAAATTCGCGACGTCCAGACCCTGAATTTTATTATTTTCGTCAGTACTTGATTGGCTCACTTTGATCCTTATTTCGGTCAATAAACTTCATTTATAACAACGATGCAGGTTTATTAATTTTTTGTTGACAAAAGTGAACATCTCACTGCGTCAACATAATAATTTGTTGGAACGTCGACATTGTCACGACTATTACCAATTGTTGCACAAACGTTAGAAATTCTTTAAACGAAGTTCGAAAGACTGATAACTCATTCAAAGCTGTTCGTGTCTTCTTTCGAACTATCGACCCTAGTTTTTACACGCAAGGCAGTCGTCCACGAACTTCCTCCATTATGCATTAACTTCGTTGAAGTTTCTAGCAACTTCCAATTGCTCTTTCCGAGTGTAAATTGATCGTGAAAGAATGTTTTCACTCGGCTATTACTTCTCCTTTCATTTATTTCTAATCCCCGATTTTTCTTACAAACATGTGCGACTTAACGATTATTTTTCACGCGATTTAATTGTTGTATCTTCCAGGTGTTACCGATCGCGAATTACAATACGCGCGTAATTTTAACGTGCAATTAATTTACGAAAAACAGTACTCTCAACGTTTAGCTGTCGTCGCCGAAACACAACTTTCGCGTCTGTTTTACGTGAATGTAAATTAAACACGCGTAAATTGAATAAATTATTTGACCAATCGTCGGTATCGCGGATAATTTACTTGTTTAATTTCGCATTCAACGCGCAACATCGCCACTGAAATAACGAGGTAAAGAATTGTCGGCAATATCGAGTCATTAGGTTTTTTTTTTCTTTTTTAGTTTTCCTGAGCGAACGATGTCGTTGGTTCTATTCTCGTCATTCTACATTCTTCTTGTTTTTCACTTTCGTCCCATTCACTTCGGAACTGATTTTTCTCGATTGTTTCCTCTCGCGCTGTTCGATCGCTCGCCGAGCATAATTGGCGTCCCATCAGCGGACCAACTCTTCTTTCTGTGTTTCCAATCCGACTCAATTTCCTGATTGGTCCTCGTACGTATCTATAGATTGCCAACATCCTCCTTCTCCTACTAGAATTATGGTTTTCAGGGATCGAGGATTAGCATAATTCTTATTTGAATTAAAATTTTAAATGGCGAATAGAAAATATACAATTTTGCATTATTTTATCGTTGCAAAAGTAGTATAAACCTTTAAGGGGATTAGCCGATCGAGAAATCAATGTTTTTTATTGCATTTTTCGAAAATATTATCCTTTCTAAATAAAAATCAATTTGATCTATACGAAAAATTAAGTAAAACGTAAAAACAGAAGTTTTCTCAACACGCTCTTACAGAAAATAATTAATATCTTCACAAAAACTCAAAGTAATTGCACACTAATTTTTATCGTCTTTCTCTAATCGTTAACGCACACCTGTGACAAATTTCAAATACCCGGAGTACGTACTTTCTTTCACAGTGAATTTGAAATCTGACAAACGACGCTTCGAGTAAGACCATCCTCCTTAACGAGAAAACGTAAACCTCGGCATGAACGCACGCTACGCGCATATTAACCATTCGAAACTGATGAAACGCCGGTGTAAAAGCTGTGTTCGCGACCTTTAATGGCTCATCTGCCACGAAGATGAAAACGCAAATTTAAGCAAATGAAAACAAAAATTAGAGTGCACGGAGTTCCTTCAAAAAAAAAAAAAAGAAAAAAAAAAGAAAAAAATGAAGTACCACGGTGCTTCAATTATACAATAAATTTTTCCCATCCGTTCCGTTGGAAAAGAAAACATGGTCGCCATTCGCAGATATTCGTTACGAAAATATCTCCGGCTGTTCAAGATGCGCGGGCACGGACCAAAGTGGACTCTCGTGGGAAAATAATATTTTTACCTCTCTCGTGGAACGCGAACGCTCCAAAAGACACGGAACCGGAGAGGTTAATCTTGCATTTGACAGCGACAAGAACCATATCTGCGCGGGTTGACGGCTACCGGACTCGACGTGCATGACAAAAACTAGCATAAACTTCGCGGGGAATCCTAGAGCATCCGGGTAGGTGCTAGTCTCCGATTCTAATGGAAGCCGCGTTTTTCGCTGGGTTTTCTTCCGTGAACGTTTTGTCCCATGGCGTTGCGATTCTCGCGTAGAATATGCTAGAGGACGTACATAATTCGCAACAATACATATCTCAGTTGGCTGGTCATTTTTAAATGAACTCGGAAGTAACGATTTCGAGAGACATCTTAGAATTAGTTTATTTATGTAAACGGTGCTTCGGTATATTTCGGTAAAAGTAAATTTATGGCCTTCTGAGTCGCAAATTATTGCGACAGAAAATCGTATATCTTCTTTTTAAAACAACAAACTTCGTATCGCTTTTCATTAACAGAATAACAACCTGTGTTAAATCTTGGCGCCCAAGGCGAAACGCTTTAACGTGCAAAGGGTTAATTTCTATTTCTAACGAAACATTTTCTAAAACTTTCTCGACGTTAATCTTCACAAAAACAGAGCTTGTATATGAACAACAAAAATCCTCAAATACTTCAATTAAATATACTTGGTTAACGTTTCAAGGACCCGAGACTTTTCCAATAGATTCAACTTTTACTTCGAATGCATCCACAGCGCAGGATTGTTTGCAAACTCGATTATTAAATCAGTGGTTTAAACGGAAAGGCCAATCCACAGTCGACTCGTGCTTTTTGCGTTCGTGGCGATTCGTCCACCTGTCAATTCGGCTCCCATTCGTCGAACTTTCGGGCCAGTTGCAGCGAGGTAGAGTACTTGGAAGTAGTTTCGCTGAATGAGGGTTGCGAGGCACTGATTCAGTTCGGAGTTTTTAGGTTGACGGTGGAACGTCCTTTCACAGGATTAGGCGACCGACGGGCGAGCTTGGGAAACGGGCAAACGAGCTGGCGAAACCGTTTTTCGAATGGAGCGTCGCTTTCAATATGTTTTTCAGCTGGCTCGGTCTCTTTCGAGACGCAACTTGGAAGATCGACCGAAGCAACGTAATTTGTATCGTGCGAGAGACAGCAATTTCCTCTGCGCGGAAAATCGACGCGAACAGTCTAGTACAAAAGAGTGTCGATATCACCTTGGGGGCAGGTTTGGGAATTCTTTTGTGGCAATTGAAAGGCCGAATGTCTATTGTCCGAGGGTGTTCGTTTCCCTGACAAGGCCTTCAACTGGAAATCGAAACGTGGCATTAGGTAAAAGGCTTTTGAATTCTCTTCGAATATTGTTTTAATACAGTAATATATCCAGATTAGGGCAATATTAAGACTAGGTTCGGCTTGAGGTACGCTCTGGATTTTGGTGACACGTTAGGTTGATATAGTTGAAAATATTTCTATTTAAACTAGAGTTATGAATCGTTTAATGTTAAGGCAAGAAATTAATTTCTAATAATTATCAAGTACACTTGCAATTTGTTAGAAGAACAACAATAAGAAAAATCTGCAGGCTGCTGAATAGAGAAATCGTATAGAGAAATCGTATAGAGAAATTGTAATGGCCATCAGGTTGAGACTGAAGTTATGCACGTAAATGTAAGAAAGATCGAAAGTGTCCAAAATAATTCAAGAATGAGAATATCCAAGATAATTGAAGAAAGAAGGTGTCCAAAATAATTCAAGAAACAGGTGTCCAGAATAATTCAAAACTTCTCCGTTGCACCTACTGCAATACATCCACCATGACGTTCAAAATAATACATTCTTTGATTACTAAATTGCACTAACGAAGATGAAAATACGCCAAAAATTAACATTCACGTATCCGTAGAAAAGTATAGTTTCTGCTTTCCATCGAGAGAAATACAAGACTTCTCCGTTGAACCTAATATAATACACCCTCCCAAGGCGGTACATCCATCATGATCGTTTAAGATTTACGGGACGGATACAATCGCGTACGTGTAAAAATTTCACCGGCTGGGAAGTCGGTGGTCATTATTTTTGAATTTCTAAACGTTACCCGACCGTTCCAGTTCCGCTTTCAATTGGTCGTCTTACGTGCGGTTTCTCACATTTTTAGAGCGGGATCGGTGTCGATGTCGCGACCGTCGATTTAATCAACTTGGTCGAATTTATGTCGCGAAACGTCGACGTCTATTTGATTTTAAACATCGGTCCGGCGACGCGCGGGGTCCGGATTGGATGAAATTTAATTAATGGCTCGTCGACCGTGCGCGTAGAAGCTCGTAGAATTTCACTCTGGCGAGTTCCATGGAATTTTCAATAGCCACCGATTAAAGAGCATCGACGTTGAAGAATAATGGATCGGACGTATCGAAAATATTCTTTTAACCGACCAGAACGTACCACTTGCTGTATGAAGTTCGACAAGCAATCGATGCACAGGGTGTATTATTCAACTTGACACTGTAAAGTATCTCATCTTTAACGATACGAATGTTCTGGACAAGTATTACATAAAATTTTATGGTTTGGCTGCATTGATCAACCATCCCTTAAGAGATAACAAAAAATATCTAGGTAAATTGAAAACGAAACTGAACAATAATTTGTTATTAATCACAGTATTCGTCCCTTTGTCTCGAAGAATTTTTCCCTCGAAAAATATAGAAATTGACCCACTTTCTTGTGTCTTGAAAATGAATTATGAGCAACGAGATTCCCCCTACACTTTCTGAGAACTTTGCAGCACAAACGAATTTAAAATTTTTAATTTACGAACGCCTGCGTCCCAGGGAATGATAAACCCGTAATCCAGTGCAACGGAAACGTTACACATCTCTGAAATATCCTCTTACATCGTCACTTCCATCCTGGGTAGCCGTTCCTCGCATCCTAATGTTGCGATTGCACGGACTCGAGGATCGTTTCTCGCATCTGGGCGCGCAATGAAAAACAACTTACCACCAGATTTCCCCAAACAGACGGAATTTTCCTTACGAACGGCGAACGAAACGATCGTAATTTATTTAAATATTTTCACTGGGGAGCCGCGCGATCCCTCATCGGAAACAGACTCCTGGCCAACGGAAACCTCATTATCGAACAACCTTCATTCGATTGCTAGAGAGGGTTTTAGCATTTTAATGAAAGCTTAAACCGTTTCCACGCGATCGAGTCCATTCGGAGCGATTCGACGCCATTCTTCACGGGTAAGCCGCGGGTGCAAGAGATCCTGAGAGCTAATGTCGGACTATGGAGAAGCTTTGTTCACCCCCTGCCAATGAGATGCGATCGACGCTTCCCTTTCGAAAGTTGCAATCCTCTCCTGCAACATAAGACTCGCAGGATTCCATTAGGTTGTTGCAACAAACGTACCTAAAAAATTTAATTATATTGCATAGCTTGCACTAAAGTGTAAACGAGAAAAGTGCAGAAGAATCGGAAGAAAATAGCAAATGGATGAATAGGTGCACCAATTTAACAACAAATAAACAAGAAGTAGCGGTATCATCCCTAGTATCCATCTCGAATAAAAAATTCAATTATATTCCATAGTTTGCACTGAACTTAAAGAAACTTTCAACAAAAATTGGAAGCAAGCATCAAATTGATGAACAAGCATACATCCGGAGGAATACCTCATGGAAACATTTGTTGCTGAAACTTTTTACGCGGCGCTTCCCAGACACGTGCTCACTGGGAATATTTTACCAAGAATTGCAGTTCCTATCCGCAACGACGGGATCCCGGCAAACAATTGTGGGAGCGAAGAAAAATCACGCGGAAAAGCGTCGACGAGCCAAACACCTGCGCCACCACTGTTTCCTCCACTTCGAGCGAGTCCTACTTGAAACTTGGCCGCGACTTAGGCGACAGCTTTGCAACCACGCTTAAACTTCGCGACGAAAACTTCGTACTTAACGCTTCGCGGACGACGTAGTCGGCGGGGTATGGAGATGCATCCGCGGGAACCGTACCTCGAAGACGTTAGCCGAAACTAATTGTTGAATTTCGCAACCGTGTAATTCGAGAGAGATAAACGTATCGAGTCCCAGCGCTACTAAATATCAAAGTTGATAACGGCGCGGAGCATAAATTTCCAGTCTTTATTACGGGCTTAATACCCTTGATACTCCAGTGACGTTTCGAGGCTCGTTATAGGGGGACCGTTGCCAAATAATGGAACACGGGAACTGGGCGTTGAATTTTATTACTGGATGTATTTCATTCTTAATTGATTTTTCGCACTTCGTTTTATTGCGAAATTATTATTTTACTAGCCTGATTATTTTGGAGATTAATATTAATTGTATTAATAGATATGAAGGTTTAATATATGTAACTTATAAAAAATATATATATATATATTTTAAACATACAAATTTATATATATTTATATATATTTTACTTCATTATTTTCTGTGCCAATATTATTTTACCATCACGCACAAGTCTTCATATATATTCTGAAAAAGAATTCTGAATCTTCTAAAATTCAAGTTCGCAGGGTGAAATAGTGAGGTTCGGCGAATGATGCTGCCCCATAAACTAGCCTACATTTAATTTTCCCGTAACACGATTTTCCTTTTCCTTTTGGTTATTCTTTCCCTTCGGTCGAATAGCTTCTAACGTCACTCGCACCGACTGAACTCTTACGAAGTTTAATTAGGTATAATAACGCTCGAATTGAATCTATTCAAATATCTTGCTGAGTCGATTAAAACTACCCGTGAACTGTTCATCCAATCGACACGAACTTTGCAGAATGGAATTATGGAGTCGTCCCATCGCTACTTATCCCAACTTATGCATTCTGAAGACCTTCTTTTGAAGACAGTGTTTGCGTTTAATATTTTTTTGTTGGCCGCTACTTTTCGAATCTCGATATGCTAATGGAAATACCAAGCGAAATATCAAAAATTGAATTGAGTGGAGTCAATGGAACCACACGGCGTCGAATAAAAATAATACGAACAAGTTTGTGCGGTCCTCGAGCAACACAGTCGGGGTCACCAAAAAAGGAATCATTTCTCATTGTTTCCCAGAAAAGGAAGAAAATCGTGCACTTCCCTCGGTCCACGGTGAACTTATCTCGACAATTCCGAAACTTTTTCAAACTGTGCTTCGACTGAGCTGAATTTCAACCCCGGAAGATTCCCGTCCTTATTGCGCCTCCTTGCCACCCACTTTCGGAATAACTTCGGTAATCTCGGTTATGGTTGACTCAAGTTTATCCGTGGAAGTTATTTTCCGCCGACAAACCCATTTATCAGGTGCCCGCCTCATTTTTTGGAATATACCGCTTCGCCATCGCGCTCCATCTCCATATTTTTACCATACGTAATATGCATATATATATGTATGTATGTATGTATGTATGTATGTATAATTAAAAATTTTGTTTATTATTTTAGTTACAAATCTTATTGATCTTATAAGAGTAACTCTTCACTTCTTTAAAGAACTTTTATTACCGAAGTATCTTAATTGGATAGAAAGCAGTAACGTTGCGCAATAATTGTGATCGATTTTATTGCTTAGATCGCGTTATAACGGGACAACTTTAACGAGAGCACGCGTCCTCCATGAAACTTTCAAGTTTTATTCGTCGTGTCACGTTTCGAATTGCTCGCTGCCGGAACCGCATCAAACACTTTGCGGAAACTTAACGCGTTTGAGATTATTTAATCCCGGTGGCACATGTTCAATTTTCGCGAATAATCTGGTATTTCGGTATCTGGTCTTCCGGTATACAGAATTTCAAACTTGCAGCGAGTAATTTCAAACCTGACATGTAAGTCGTTTCGAGATGTCAGAGGAATAGTTTCAGGAATAATTTCGCTGCTATCAGTGGTGATTGAACATATGGAAATACACGATAAATAATTTCTTTCGTTTTCATTAGAACGTTCACGAGCTCCGTAAAAATTACAGATTTTTTAAAGAAATCATTTCTAAGAAAATTTCGATATTTTTCCAAGCTTAATAAAAACAATTCTTCGATCTACTATGTTCCAAAGAAAGGAATAAATATCGGTAAACTTTAATTTTGCTGTCGTCGATGAAGCGTCTCGACACGATAAACAAATTTGCATGCGATCGAAAAGCTGACAACGACGTTGATGTCGCAATAATCTCTGTGATAGAGGATAACATTGCAGCTTCGTCTTGGATAACAGCAATTTCCCTGCGGCAACGACGTGCTCTTCGGTCGACAAACAAACGCATAAACGACGAGTGAGTTCCGAGGGGATTTCATCGACGTACGAGAGAGAAAATCCATAGAAATTATGGTAACCGTTGTGCTTGATACGGTAAGGGAACTCGTGGGTAATCAAACTGCTTGAAAATGAAGTCTCCTTTAGTAACGGATTGCAAGGAAACGAATGGAAGTCCTAACTTTTCAAAAATGCAGTGTTTGAAATGATCTAAATTGTAAGTACACCGATGGAAAGAAATATGAGAAGCTCCTGTTTGTTAATAATAATGTTTCAATTATTTATGCGAATTTACACTGACCATTCCGAACTTTATCGTATTATTTCGATTCAGAATATAATTACGAAGAGGTAGTGTACACAATTATCTGACGTACGTATTATTAACGTTGGTTTCTCGTTGGTTATTCGATTCATAAATAATGGCCGTCTACTAATAGCCCAGCGATACTCGTGCTTCTATCTCTATTCAAATATCTCGTTGTACACGTAATGGAATAAATAATTATTCGGTAATTTTGTACAAAACTAACGACCCAGTCGATTTCAATTGGCTTGATATAAATTGAAGGGGGAGTGTCGCTAAGTATTTTCAATTAACAAATAGAATCTCTTAGGAGCATTGGACTATAGATGAAATATTCTACTTCGATATTGAATTTCTTAAATTGCATTTATTGATTTCGATTAACTACAAAAAGATAACTTTGATTTATTCTTTATTCCTGAACAACGTCAATTAATTCCTCCGTTATTTGTGAATAAAGAATGATTTCAAGTTGTTCGTTACTCGCAAATAAACATCGATCGGTTTCACCGTCATTCGCGAATAACAATTATACTCTATATATTCATCTTTATTATTCGTTAACCTACATTTCTGCTTCGGCAGAAAGTTTTAATTCTAATTTCATCTAGCGTCCTGTCATACTTTCGCAAACTACCCCCAAAAGAAATCATCCTCGACTCTTAATACCGACATAGTTGAAGGCGCGTTTAATTCGCGGAGTCTGAATACGATTACGGACCAACCGTGACGCGGCAAAAAGCGGATGGACAGATGCGAGATATTAAATTCTGCCGCGATTAATACGCCCTGGCTCTGGGCGTGCTCGTACCGAGTAGTTACCTCGTTTCACTTGGCCCGCTTTTTTTGTTAATCATTGATGCGTCGCGACGTTACGCGCGACGAGGGCCTCGCGTTTTTACCACCCTATACACCGCCGTGTGTCTCCACGCGCCACAGAAGCCTGCAGTACATATTTCGTTATGAACTCGTCATATTTCACCGTGTTATAGTAAATATCATTTTCGACTATCCCTAAACGTTTTCAGCAAATTTTCTCGTTAAAACTTATGGAACCTCGTACATCAACGAGTGTTTACACGGTCGGGAAATTTAGAGTGACACAAAATTCGTCAAAGGTGGAAGTTAAAAGATGAGAAATTTTTAGGTAGTTTAGGCATCTGAATTATTTGTAAGGCATCAAATTTTGCGAAATTATCAATTAATTTCATCAATGTTCGTGAAGAAAGAATAGTTTCGATTTACTCGCGAATACCGTTAATTAGTTTCTTCAATATTCGTAAACAAAAAGTAGCTTTGATTTATTGCACATTCGAATTTTCTTACTTATCGCTAGTTTAGGTGCTGGAGCCACTCAAAAATGTTATATTTTCCGACACCTCCCTTTCAACCACGAGTTGAAGTCTTATTACTCGTACAGGAATCTATGTGGTATATCGATATTTTGTCAAACGTTGAGGCAATAGAGAAAGAGGTAACTGAATTCCCTGACGTAACGTTGGTCCGACGAATAAAGTTCGCGGAATAAATTTTTCACGGCATCCCAGCGACGCGACGGTAACTCATGCAGCAAATTTCCATCCGCGAGCTGAAGTGTCGCCTAGGCGAAGCTGGAAGTTCCCGTTTCGCGGCCAAATGGCCCCTCTAATAGGGGAAGTTTTCGCCGTCGCGATAGCGTGCTGTTTAGCCAGCTGGACGAATGGCGGGAGAGTATTCAGACGAAAACGCGTCGACAAAGAAACATTCTGGCCGCGGGTAGAAGTTGCTGGAAGAAGCTGGAACCCTAAGCGCGATAGTTGGGAACAAATGGCCAGGCTGCGTTGCGATCCAACCACGAGGGAAGACTTTTATGCAGATTACCTCGCGGCTCGCGTGTGGGGATGTTCTACTAAATTTTATCGTGTGAAATGTTCTCGTTGCACCCACTGTTTATTCTTCGAAATTTACACTGTACATGCTGTTGAAAAAAATTACGTTTGCACGTGAAGATTTGGTACCACATGGGTTCAATTTTATAATTTTCAATTTGTGCATCGAGATAGATTATCGAGGAATTGTTCTCTATTTAAATACATAACGATGGGTGTCGAATTTATGGTCAGTTTCTTTGGTCATTCAGTCACTAACTTTTTTCTCTTTTAATAATATCTGTTCTTCGCGAATATCACCACTTAGTTTCTTCAATTGAATTTAATTAAATTGCAATTGAATTTAAAATTGTAATCGCGTATCTGTTTGATTCAATTCAAAATTGTAATTGAATTTAAAATTACAATTGTGATTCTGATTAATGTACATCAAAATTCTAATTGAATTTAAAATTATAACTACAATTACACAATTGTTTTTATTTTCTGTTTCTGTTTATTTTCTGTTTCTTATTTGTCCAAAAAAAAATGGAACACCAATTGTTTAAATACAACATCTGACAGTGGTACGTGAGGAAATACCGAGCCACTAGTTATTTCCCTCGAAGCTCGGTGCTTCGATTCTTTAAGTCGAGCGTCGTAAAAGTTGCAAGCTTTGTTGCAGTTTTATTATCGCTGCTTTCTTGTCTTGTTCCGTTCCATCCCATAACGTATTGTGTGCGCCAGATATTCGCCGATGTTTCGATGCCTCGCCACGATTTCACTGGCTATTTCAACCCATATACACCGTGCTTATCATCCCCGTAGACATTCAATCGTTGAAACAGCGAACGAGAAGAACTTTTTCATATGATATCGACACACTGGATCGATACGTTCCTTGTGGGCGTCAAAAATGTATGCTTCGCTCCGTGGAAGCGATAATAATAAATAATAATAATAAATCATTGCTTGTGTAAAAAAAAAAATAATGAACGAAAGTCAAGTTAAGATTTATATATTCCGAAGAGTGCTTACTCAATCACGCATCTGGTTCGTAAATCCAGGCCAAAAGTTCTACCACGGTATCCAGAGGTCTGAGTGGCGGAACCTCGCCAGTGGGCGGTGGGAAATGCAAGGATAACGTTTGTCAGGGAGTAGTAAGAGACGCGCATTAGTCAGCCGCAACCAGCGTGGCTGAATAGTTCCGCAGTGATAACCGTGGCGCATTAGTCAGCCCGTAGCGCCAAGCAGTGGTACGCGCGCATTCCTCGTCAGGTGCAATGCACATTAAGCTCGAGAGGAATGTTATCGCGTCGATGAACCGTGTAAGATGCCCTGGACACCTCTAATCTCTCTCCCAGATGATTCGAAACTTTTCCTACCCCTTCCTGACTGTGGTAATTGAAAACACCGTTTGTAGAAAAAAAAAAAAAAACGAATTACATCGTATCGAAAATTTCTATCTGCGATTGAAAAATTTCTAAAAACTTCACTCGCAACAAAATTAGTTATTGCATATAACTTGCCCCTTTGAATTAAATAACTTATTACCAAAAAATGATTACCGTAATTTAATTATGCAACGAGGAAGACTTTGTTTATATTTCTCCATATCGGAGAAGATAAGAAAAAAGTACGTCTACAGTACACCGAAATTATGGAAGGCTCCGCCGTTACCTCGAATAAATGAGTGCGTTGCGTTATAATAAAAAAAGTGGTGGGAATAAAACGAAGGGTTCTTTTTATGGAAACTCTTTTAATCTGCAGACGAATGAGATGTTTTACTACCGTTTCTATTAAGGAATTCAGGAAAAAAATTAAAAAACTCGGTTATCTAGTATGTTCGCGTAAACAACATTTTCATCGTCGGAACATTTTCAAAGTTGTTCGTTACGTTTCTGCAGTTAGCGAGAACCGATAGCACCAAAAAGCTCGAAATGAAAATGTGAGAGCGTGTATCGCTTGAATTTTTTATTTTAAACATAAAAATAAATGTGAGAAAGCTTCGAGTATTGCTATGTCTACACTAAAAACAAAGTTGAAATAACCATATCACGTTATCGTATTGAAAGCAAATATTCGACGTGATAATTCGAGGCGTGAGAAAAATATTGCGAGCGTGGCGATAAAATTAATCATAGAACGCGCGTGATCGAATAACGTGTCCACGGTGTTGGCGATCCATCGTATTCAGCAAGTGGTTCGAATGTATTAGTCAGACAGTGGTAAAGCAGTACGCAGCCATGTTCGTCGGTCAGCGGTGGCACAATACGTTAATCGACCAATAGCCAGACAACCGCATTGGTCAGCAAGCTGTCAAGCTGCGTTTCTATGTCGAACATCTATCGATTGCTACTTCGTGGACGTTTCTTTAAATTTATTACGCACCCTATGTGTTGAAAAAATTTAGTAAAGATGTTATCCTGTTTGGACTCTATTTGTTACTCTACTGTTTTACATGCTTCGATGACCATTTGATGGCTCAATGTATGTGTGTTCACACTAACAACTATGTCAGTTGACTGGTTTCATCGCTATCTGTATTTAGATGTCCGTCCAGTGACGGTCATATTCTACTTGTCGCAGCCAAACACGATGCACTCTACTTGTCTGACATATACGGGTCGCGTTCTACTTGCCTGACCGAGAGGAACAATGCCTTACTCGTCTGACTACGACCAGGATCAATCTACTTGTTGAACCAAAGAAGGACAACGCAAAAACTCTAAAATAATAATACATAGTTATATCAAATGAATATTTAATAGAAATAATTTCATGAACTTCCAAACAAATTCAGCACGGACATCACGTACACCCTATTGACATTTTTATACGATAACTTATATTCCACTAACTCTTTTCACTTCCGTCGAATTCCAAGCTATTAAGTATGCCGCGCGGTGTTTCTACTGGCATGTATCTGAAACGGTTCACGTAGCTTTCTGTCGTGGTATCGTGTAATACACCTTTCGACGTGACTGGTTTACGCGTTTATTGGATTCCATGATAACCTGAAATAGATTTTTGAAACTGGAAAAATAGAATAGGTTCCTCCCAATATCAATCAGCGTATGAAGCTTCGAGACACTTTCTTTTTTACTTCACCCCTTCCTTTTCTTTTATAATTGTTTTAACAGAGTTATACAAAAAATTTCCATAGATTTCGTACGAGTTTCTTCGTTATTTAGTTACACATTTTATCGTAGATACTACCAAAAACCGAATAAAATTTCCCTCCATGAGCTTCATTCTAAGCCCACTCCACGTTGCTGTCGACGATCTAACGAGCCTAAAAAAAAAAGCGAGACAGTTTGTCGCTCGCTCGAAACACGCTTCGTTAGCCCCAAATGCGAACAACCTGGCGGTACAACGCGGATCATTCACGCTCGTTGCATCGCGTTACGCAATTGTTTGGCGTCCATTGAGTTCTCACCGTTACGTTCTGCACTTTGCGTCCAACCTTTGCGATGTTTCACGCCGAAATTTCCATTGTTCCGTCCGGCGCGTGTCAGGGATTAATATCGTCGACACTATTCATTCCGATAACACAAAAAGGAATTATTTATACTAAGCACCTTTTACTTGAATAAATTGTCAAGAATGCTCTCTTTTCAGCGGAAAAGAGAAAAGTCTCTCGTTGTTCAATAAGAAAACGGAAAAAACCTCGGGGTCGAGCCAATACGTTACCCCGAAGACGTGGAAAAGTCACGAAAGTCGTCTCCTCCAAGAATAATTGGGCCCTCGAGGAAGCGGCCGGCCGATAAGTAATTTTTCTCAATTACCAGCTCGCGGAGCGTCCCGACGGTACCCCAGACGATTGAAAAAGTCGGTAATTACCCTACGTTCTTACATCGCGAGTAGTTGACGCTATTAGCAACGTAACTGATTTATATCTGATAATTTCTCAAAGCGAGTACACGCAAAGGGAGAAAGCAACAGACGCAAGAGGAAAGGTATCGAGGCCGTGGACAAATCTCATTACGTTTCTTTGTGCGTTCATATTTAACGCTAACAGCATTTGCATTTAGATTAGATCGGCCAAGGAGATTCAGTAAAAATGTCCCGGATTAAAGTCCCGCGCGAACGTGTCGCGTCGAAAGCGTCAATTTTATTCCGCCAGGGCCGAAGGAATATTTCCGTCGAGTGCGCCGCGGCGATTAAGTGGCTGCAATTAAGGCGACCTTTTGCAAATTGGAATCTTCGAACGGGGGCGAAATTTCGTTTCAAGCCGGCTCTCGACTTCCTTCGTGCGACACCGTTGCATATCAACGTGTATTCCCTTTGTCTGGATGTACAATTTAATATTTCTTATTTATGGCATAGAATGTACCGTGAATTTATAATTGCTACAATCTCGAAATCTCGTGTAGTAGATGTTCGGTGTTTGGAATCGGATTGTTGAGCACACAGAGGCAACTGATACACCTTAAACTTCCACTGGAATGCGCATAATCACGGACCCGAACGGATACACGAAACCAGGGCTCGGTTTCCCTAAACTATTCATGAATCATGCAGCATCTTCGAGCTGTTCGAGCTACTGACCAGCCTCGTGCCAGGATATTCAGAACGAGGCTGTTAAAAGGACATCGCAAACATGGAAGCATCTCTATCACCTTTGAAGCTACACGCGGACTTCATTTAGGATAAATGTGTGGGATCCGAGGGTGCAAATGTAACGGTCGTTCCGCCCTTGAGTTAAAGGTACCGCTGTGGGTGTAGCATTATCGAGTTCCAAACTGAACCATTCGGGAGGGTACACCAAGTGTCGACTCTGAACTTCTCTACTAACTCTTTGATCGTGAGACGACTTTTGCTGGAAATTCGTAGTGGTGTGAATTTAAAAAAAAAAAAATATCAGCTTACAGAGAATAGCAAAACGAAACTTTTTTTGTATTCGTCGTTTATTCGTACGACGTTTAGTTTTGGAGATAAAAATTGAAAACTTGGAACACTTTCCTGAAATTCAATTTTTTTAATGAACTTCTAACTTTCCAATTTTTATTTTCGAAACTGAGCATCCTATGAATAAATTGTAAATATAAAAAAGTTTCGTTCTATTATCCCCTATAAGGTGGTATTTTTTGAAAATTGATGTAACGAATACAAACATTTCCCGGAGCCCATTTCTCGTATATGTGCGACCTTGACAGACGAAAGGCATAATCAGTGACAGTGTTTTATGAATGATCCTGTTCATATTGGAGGCAGAGCTAAGTGAGAGCCAGGATCCCTGAACGACTACGGAAACCCACTGCCAATATGTACCCCGACTCCGCGCTGCAACTACAGGAGCACTCTGATATTTAAGACCCTCTTACATCACGCGGTAATCCTCAAGTATACGCTGCAGTTTCGAGCAAGCAGAATGGGAATTAACACCATCGACGTGATTATACGCGTATGTAACAGTGTTCATGCTCGAGCTTCGTTTTTGAATAAATTTCCAGGGTCTCGAAGGTAAATGTGCGTCTTAAGAGAATATCAAAGGGCTATTCCTTTTTTTCTGGGTTAAAGAATTGATTCTTTTTTTGTTTAAGATCTTTGAAATATTTCTATCAAATCGTATTTAAAGTATTTAAAAATTGCCAAAGTGATAACAGTTACACGAAACAAATTGAGCAGGACAGTTTTATTGTATAGAAGTAATATATATAGAATTAATTAATAGTACATATTAAATGTCCATATATCAAAACCTCCAGTATTTAATACAAAATGGTAACACCATTTAATCAAAAAAAAAAAAAATCAAAATTAGAATAATTTTGGTGTCACTCAACATATGTATATTAAACTCCAACAAATAGATCTACCATTGAGTCAATTGTTTTCTAACAAAAAAATTGTTGAATTGTGGTTTTCACGCGTCCAAGGAAAAAATTTCGTCCCGCTTTAAACACTAACGATCTAGAATCGACTATTCCTCATTTACGTCGTAGGATGTATAGTAAATTTAAAATTAGCACAATCCACCCCAACCCTCCTGTAATTTTTCCACCACCTTTTCGGGGCGAGTTTCGCCCGGACTCGATTGAAGCTACACGAAAGGATCATAAATTTTAGATTAAGGGAGGTTAATATGCATGCGGCGAGAAAGCTGTTGAGGTCTGTTATGCAAATGAAAACGGAGGCTAGGATCGCCAGTCTGCTCGCGGTGAACCACCTTTCGTTGTTATAGGAATGTTCAAAGTTTTCCGAGGTGATTTATAGGATTTTGAAAAACGTCGGTCTGGCGGAACGTGGCCGTTCATAAGGCGAATGCAAATTGTCTCTGTGGTCGAACCGGGAACGGGTTGCAAGCCTTTCGCAACGATGTTATTTTAAACGCACGTGAACGGGAGGTCGTTCGATTCTACGACGTCGTTTATTAGAAATCTGGCCGTTGAGGTTGAATCGTTTCCCTGTTCACCTCGAAACATCCATTGTTTTGTTAATCAATTTGCGGGGTGGAAGCTTGTGTGCGCAATTTAGCTGACCATTAGAGTCTGACATAGATATACTGTTAGTCCCATAAATATACGTACTCTCTATGTTTATCGAAGAATTGTGTGTTTGAATTAAATGATAGGTTGCAGGTTTCCAAATACATTTTTCGTTATAAATACGCGAATGAAGGAACTTTGTTTAGAAAATGTTACAGTTACTCTAACAAGAAAAGTTTGCCAGTCGATGCATTCTTCATCAAGGAAAACAAACGCACGTACGAAAATTGATTTCCGTCCATTCGAGTACAACGGGGAAAATAAAATTTACCAATATTCCCGAAAACAGGCACCGCTAACCGACGAGCAATTAATCTTTGCGCGCTATGGCGTGCCGTTTCCCGCAAAATTGACCGCAATTATCAACGTCCACGAGATGTCTGCTGTTAAACTGCCCTATATACACACGACGGCGGATGCGCAGGTATCTGTCAAGCTGGAATGCGGTATGAAGCCAATAGATTGTCCACAAGAACCGCCCCGTAATTAACACGTGATTATCGTCGCTTAAGGATACTACATCGGTGAATTAATTAACTGCCATGAAAGTAATTCGGTGATTAAGACAAAGGAATCGCGAAAAGTCAGGATACTCTGGACGCGTTGCTTTTCATAGAGATCCACGGCTTTAAATAGAATTCCGAGGAAAAGGAATGACAATAACCCTCGAATAATTTTCCATAGCTGCGAAATTCTATTGCTCGCGGCGGCGTTACGGATCCACGTGATTTCGACAGAATCAACGACATGGTTAATTAATGCAGTTATTAAAGTTACCTGACGGAACTTCGATCGAACTGCAACTGTAACTTGGAAATTTCAATGTTCAAATCCGTTTGACAAGTCTCGAGTAATTTTGATGCTGGAATAGTACGATGCGTGAGATAGTAAGACTTATTTTGCGTAGTAGTGTTGGCAGTAGTCAAGGAGTTTGTTCTTATGTTTAACTGTGGTTGGTTTTGGGAGGAAACTCGATTCAGATAACAGAAATTATTTTTCTCAATGTAATATTATATAATTATAATAATTAATATAAATGTATATTGTATATGAAATACTAATTTCTATAAAATAATTTATACAATTTTACAGTAATTAAATATCGTTCCAATTCAAAGTGTTCATTATAATAATAATATGCATGTATAATATTCTATATTTATATTAATCGTTGCAATTATATAATATTATATATATATAACATTATATAATTATATTATATAATTATATAATAAAATTATAATTATATAATTATATATATATAATACTGTTCATGTATAATATTTTTCATAAAAATTCATTATCATTTGGATGATTTGTTCCCTCTCAAAGCCATGCATTTCGCTCTATATACGTACATTCGATTTCAAGATCACGATCACTTACAGTTCCGACTGTTCAAGGTTCCGCAAGGCAATTTTCCAAGAAAATGGTACGTCGATTTACCAATCCCCGAACATGCTGCTGATGCAAGTGTTCAAAATCGTAACCTCGATCAAAGATACACGTTCCGAAGTATTGACAGTGGCTGTCTGCCAAATCGCGTGTTCCAATGAAAGATGCGGTATGTCTAATCATAGATTCGATCAACTTCGATCTAAAAGATATAAATCATAGCGCATTTCTAGCGCACCGCTGATATAAACCACCTAACAAAAATTTTCTTGGCGCTTTATTTACTCGGTCGACAAAAATTCGAATGGTACAGTTACAGACTCGAATGTTTTAAATAATTCCACGCTGTTTATTTAACAGAAACCGGATACCTAAATATCTCAACTTACTTCCAGAACATCTATTCGAAATATAAAAATTTGAAAAATAGTACCAAAGCTAGTTTCGAGGCGAGATTCATGATTGCTATGGCAGAGATTGCGTGTCCGATTTCGCGCGGAGGATTTTCGTTCAATTTTTTTTCCCTCGGCGACTGCGCGTAATTGAAACAGGAAGCGTTGTCCGATCGCGCGATTTAATCGGCGGATAACTGGCTGCATAAAGCGCGAAGAATCACAGAGATAATCGAGGCATTAATAAATCATGGCGGCGAAACACGGGGCAGATTCGCTGAAAGCCTACATTCGAAGATAAGCGATTTCGCTCGGCTACTATGGTACCTGTGTACTCGTATCTCGACTATATTATTTATAATCATTTTCACGCCCCTTGTTATATATAATCTCGTTCTTCTTTTTCCTCGTGATAATCTTCACGTTACACATCGTGCATCTTAAACGTGATTTACTGATAGAAATACCCAATATAAAATATAAACAGAAATTCAAAATCGATGTAGAACATACAGCAACGACGAATTAATTATGACAATTATAAGAAAGAAGAAGATTCGTTCGAAAGCAACCAGTTGTATAAATACACCGATTCAATAATGAAAATATAGAACCTGGTTTCCTCTACCTGACTCGTCTAGGTTGTATCAATTATACGCGTAAATTAGCGAGACGGGTGATCAATGGAACGCTTCCATCGATATCAAAATCACTGGCAACGTGTTCGGGGAATTATGCGTGACCAGCGTGTCGTTGTTCGATTTACAATTAACCGAACAGCCTTCTGTTCTCTGTTGCCTGTGGGAAAGGGGAGGGAGGGGAAGGTTTGACCAGGACACACAGAACGCCCCAGCCAGATACCGAAACGCAACACTTTCGTTGGGCAAAGTGCAGAGTGGTCTGGGTAACGGCATTTCGTGGCCAAAATCCAATTTTCAGCATTTAAACAATTCTTTTTAAAAGAGAAACTCTCGGAAACTTCGAGATACAAACAGATCGTCGCTTTCCGATGATTTTGTGATCACTAGACTGCGGATCTTTATGCATTCATAGGAAATTTGAATGTGCATGAAACCACAAAATGCGAACAATGGGCAAGAATCTAAAGAAAGATTGAAAGTAAAGTTCATGTTATAATATTTGCGGGATAAAGTAAATTTCTATTTAGATTCAATTTTTCTAGGCACCTTCGCGAAGATTTTATTTTGCATAAAGATCCGCAGATCACGAATACAATTTGTAAAGAGGATCGTGAAAGCGGTTGAATCCGATATAAATCACGATTATACGATCCTTGACCTCAGGGGCTGTAGCGGTGTTTTTTAAGCTACGGGTACGGGTTTAGGAAGTCCGAGGTATCCGAGCTAGAGGGGGGCCAGTGGGCCCCCACAGAGATGAGTTGTCAAGAGACAAAGAGACGAGAAGTTATGGAATATAGGAGAGCTAGCGGGTCCCTATAGAGATGAAAAGTTATGCGTTACAATTTAACACGTTGGCTGCCGAGCTAAGACTCGGAAAAATTTCAATAAAGTTAAGATTTTCTCTAGAAACTATTAAAAATTGGATAGCGTAACGTGTCATAGTATTTAATTTTTTAACTTCGTCAAATTTACGAATCCTGTCCAGATTTATTTTCATTATTGTCTCGTCTTTGAAATTCATTTTATTAGTTCCTTAATGACAAGGCCTGTCACCCATTTCTGGGTGACGTGGCGACCAACGTGTTAAAGTGACCAGTCACAGAAAAAGAGCAGAGTTACGACACGATTGTGAAATGTAAACAAAGTGTCAAGAAGCTCAATTAGTGCAATAACCGCTGACGCGGTTCCCACACTTTGATAAATACCTGTACACGATCTTTGACGATAGATTCTCGACGTGTCGTCACTCTTGCGTGCGATGGATACGCCATTATCGATCGGAAAGTTCCGTCGAGGGTCGCGTTTACGCCTTTGTCGACACTGAATATTCATAGTTCAACCACGACATTGTTCCTCTAGATTATCTTCGGATCAGACGCCTTTAACCCCTAAGCTGTCTTGTGACTGATCTGATTTATCGAGCTGAAACTCATTCATAGTTATACGGGAACGTTCACGATCGAGTTACCGACGATATCTCTTGCTCTCTGTTGCGCGGACATTTTTAGTAGTAGAAGGATGTAACGGCGGTGATGTCGAAGACAAGCTTTCAGATTAACGATTCCACTTCTTCTGAATTTACGATACTCCGTGAAATATAGATACCAAAAAGATATCGAGTTTGAGCATCCATAGCAGTGCAGGTGAAATTCAGTATTTGGCCGACGCGTGTCTGACCATTACTCGTCGTTTCTACTTGCATCCACGTTTGGAGACGTCGAAGGAAATAAATACATATTTTGTTCTTAAACCGTTTATAGTAATATGATGCTTGATAGTAGTAACGGAATGTGTAATAAATTTTGTTTCGACTAATTCTTTATAACCTAATAATCCACTAGGTGAAAGTACAATTTTCAAAAAATTGTTTCACCCTATTTCACCCTTAACGATGGAACATATATTTCTCTTTCACTTTTATACGTTAAATCTATCTTTGCATAGGTTATTTTTTCATTATTTTTTTGGGGAGACCATTTTCAGTGTTTCTAAATAAATGAAGAAATTAATTGTCGGAGGGAGAAGTTCCACCACCGCATTCGATAAATAGTCTTCGTCCGTTCGAAGATGGGCGATCAGGTATTGTTAAAACATTCAGTTGAAACAACTTGGGAAGTAGGTGAAAAATGTGCGACTCGTGGAATCGAGGGTGCTACAAATTGGCCACTTACGTTTCCGACAATTTCACCGACATTACTCACTCGAACGTCTCCTGGCATCTGAGCAATTTCTGCTAGCTCGACGGATGAGCCATTCGTCTCTGGTTTCTCGCTATCTCGCTCTTACCGCCGTGAAAACGTCAGTTCGATACGTTGCCCTTTGACAAGAGCACTTTCTTCGAATGAAGACAATCAGCGATTCCCTTCGTGCGTCGCTTGGAACGCAGCGCGGCCGCCAAAATGGAAACAATTCTGGTAAATGCTTCAGACAACGAAAAATAAGGCTCCATGGACCATTTTTTTTTTTTTGGAGAATAAATTTTACAGATTAGATTTATCAAAGAGACTTATGGAGTAATGATACAAATAAAGTTTTCAACAGACTTTGCGAACATCTGTTTTTCACTCGGACGAAGTATGGGATAATGTTATTTTAACTGAAGGAAACGTGTAACGAAGCAAAGTGGTCGAGTATCCCCAACTTGTTACGAAGTTAAATCAATTAAGCGAACCTTCACCATGGCCCAACATTTGTCAGGGTAACAAAGGTTTCAACTTCGACTACACTGGCTCTTAAAGTTTGGAAACAGGGCTTTGCCGAGCACTCAAAGTCGAGCACAATTTTATTCAGCGAGCGATAGACAAGCAACTTCTTTAAGTAGATTCCAGAATTCATATATAATAATACAAGCATGGTTAACAAAATTCAGTAATAAATCCATGACTAATGTCGAGTGATTCAGACGATGCAAAAATGTTTAGTGGATTCTTTACTCCGTAAACCTAACTTGAAACTTACTCTTACAATATTTTATATACAGATAATAATTTCTATAATGTTATATTTATACGACTATAATATTTAACGTACATTGCAGAAGGACCTTCCCATTGAATTTTCCTTAGAATAAATGTTTCCAACGTTAACATTGCTCCAACGCAATTTTTTAGTCTTCAAGTCGATCGGCTGATCGACCTATTTCTTTCATTTTTTTCCCGTCTTTTTGACTGAATACATTTCTCCCTGGTGCACGAAGCGCGCTCGTGACAGCGTCGAACACGTTCAGAATCTCTGTAAGGGCGGAAGGAATCCTCGCTATCGCGTATCGAGAAACGTTTCATAAATCTTCACGCTGGAGAGGCACGGTAGCAAGTGGTAAACGTCGACAAAAGTAAACAGAGAAAGCGAATAGCTCGCGTTTGATCCTATTGAAAAATCCATGCTGTTCGTGCAACTCTGCTATAAGCAAACGATGAAAGACGACCTAGGGAAACATAGTTCGGTGGGAGGAGCCCGGCAAAGGTCGCGTAGGTTCCAGAACGTCTGATACCTCAGAATAGATAAACTTGGACTTATGCCACCGCCCGTCTAGATCTCATTTATAACTAAACTGCGTAATGCATCAAATTTGATGCGACTATAACGTGTTTCGTTCCACGGCCACTTCGGCTTCTCCAATAACCGATCAGAACTAGTTCAAGTTCAAGTTCATTTAGCGAAATAAGAATACCAGCCTAATCAGAAAAAAAATAGGTCCATTTAAGGAGGGAAGTACCTCGGACACGTGAGCATCTTAGTCAATCAACAATTTTTTTTTCCGAAAACAATTGCCTTAATAGAAGATCTGTTCCGTTCGCTGGAACACTAGAAATTCTAAATCTGATGAACATTTGCTTACTGTTATTCTTCCACAGTTGTTACAATTACCAAGCATACTTGTAATCTGTTAGAAGAAAAACAGCATAAAAGCTTCGTAAACATAGATAGATCGTAATGCAGACGTTGTGCATATACCATAGATTTATCACGATGATTATTAGGTCCGAAAGTTGGCAATTCATACTTTTACTTGAATTAAAATCACAAATGATCGATTATAACGGCACCGAGTTCATTTATGTACCTAACATTATTCATTAAATCGTGCATCGCGATCAAATACTTTCGAGCGGTATTTTATAACAAATGGCGCGGCAGTTGGATCGCAGTCTGCCGTTAATGAAAATTGTTGAGGGAATCTGACATTTTTTAATTACTGCTCGAACACGGCATGTTCGATTTATCCAACGAAAGAAATTCCTATCGATATCTGCGGAAAAGTGGACTAACGAACAAACGACCAGTTCGTTCCTTTTTCATCTAATCTGTCGAAACTTCGGAATTTAAAAACGGGGTGGAATACTTTAATTTCGAGGCGGCGAAATTTCAGAGAACAGAAAGGGACACCGTTCTCATTATGAGAGACACTGAACGTCCGCTAATACCCGTCGACTCACTTTCGTGGTTAGGTTCAAACTTGGCAAAATTTTGTCAAATTGGGATAGTCCGATGGTTGGGTGAACATTGTCTAATAGAAAAAAAATAACAACGAACAACGACTATTTTCCTTTTTCATTCAATCTGTCGAGACTTCGGAATATAAAAACGGGGTGGAATACTTTAATTTCGAGGCGGCGAAATTTCAGAGAACAGAAAGGGACACCGTTCTCATTATGAGAGACACTGAACGTCCGCTAATACTCGTCGACTCGCTTTCGTGGTTAGGTTCAAACTTGGCAAAATTTTGTCAAATTGGGATAGTCCGATGGTTGGATGAATATTGTCTAATAGAAAAAATAAACAAAATGAGATGCATAGAGTAAAGATGAAGTCCATCTAAAGCTCACCTCTGACGAGGGTGAGTATCCCAAGCGGCATCACTAGAATGGCGACCATCAGGTCCGTGACCGCCAAGCTCATCAGGAAGTAATTGGTGACATTCTGCAATCGCCTCTCCCTGACGATCGCCAGGCAGACCAAGATATTCCCAGCTGCGGTTCCCAGTACGAGGACGAGAGCCAGCATCGCCCACCAGTTGTTCAATCCGTTATTCTCGATGTCCAGCTGCGTCCCATTCGCAGTCTTGGCTTCGTAATCACTGTCGTTCAGTATCCCGGACACCGTCAGTCTGGCAACCGCGTCGCAGCCCGCGCTAGTCTCGTTGGCGCCGCCGAGAAACAAAAGTTCCTCGAAACAGGTGTCGACGACGGCCTCGTAAGGATCCGTGCGATCGATCGTCGGCATCGACGAGCCGATCATCGCTCAAAGAGACCGCTGAGCCCGAAATAGCTTGCCCTAGTAGCTAACCCGCCTAATCTTCAGCATCTGGGATCGCGAAGGCTCCTTCCTCGCTGACCGATACCTTTCTTTTTCAGGTCCTGATGGAGAGGACTAATAGCTGAGGACTTCCTGAGGTTCCTTGGTTCTTCTTTGGAATATTTTCTTGGATGGTTGGACCTGGAATTGCCGAAGACTCCTTTCTTCTGGATAAATCCGTTATCCTTCTTCAGGGAGTGAGGAAAGCTTTTTCTTTAGGGTTCTTTCTGTGCTTGGATACTTTGACCTGGGATCGTTCAGGTTACCTTCCTCCTTAAGAAATCTTTCTTTTTGTTTTTCAGATCCTGAAGAAACTTCCTGGGATGCTGGGATGCTTGGTTCTTGGATTGATGAAAACACTTTTTTATTCAAGGAATTCGTCTTTTTTTTTTTTTTAATTTATGGGACGAGCTTCTTCTTTGGCTCTGTTTGAGAATATTTTTTTGATTGCTTGAATCCTTCTTCCTTGGATTCCTTCGAGATATGTGTTCGGATACTTTAATCTAGGATCGTGATAGCACCTTCCTCCCCAACAAATCCGTTTCTTCTTCTTCTTCTTTTTCCTCGATTTCTCAGAGAAACTTCCTTTGGCCTCTTCTTCGGATATCTTCTTGAGCACCGGTTTTTATCACTAACGCGCGCACTGACGAACAACTTTTATGTTTAATTTACTCGCGATTCGAGGCGATTAATTAATTTAATTGATTTAAGTACTCGTCATTGCATTGAACAGACTCTTATCCATCGACCACGGCATTAGTTGTTTAATTCAAAGTCTGCATGGAAGATTTCTGAGTAGGGAAATATTCTTCAATGTATAGAGGACATTCGCCAAACGAGTGATTTCTCTTATCAGTTCTCGACATCCCGAAGAACGCACTGAATTAGAATTTCAGCATTACTCCTGCGTAATATAATTCTATGGTCAATATGGACAGACCAGGGTTCAACTCTGGCTAGCAATGCAAACGTTGAAATCTTGCGGTTACCCCAACTCAAACCTGTTATATTTGCATTGCTTCTTGGTATGTTGATGAAGAGGTTATCTATCATGAATTGATACAGTCAAGTTTTGATAATCATTGTGCAGCTTCAAGATATTTGAAATTACTGAGAGATATTGAAATCTCAACTCGATATCACTTTTCGATATTTGTACGTCATAATAAATCAGTAATTCAACTTCAACCTCGAGACTTTTATTGTTATTAATAGATTCGAATGGAACGAAATTATCAAGCTCAACCGTAATTTGCAAAACATCATTTTGTCCAGGTGTTTTCATCCAATTATCGATAATAATTAGTCACCCAAGAAATGTTGTTCTTTTTAAACATTCTAGACGCCAGAGATTTTTGGAAAACTTTCACAAAGCGATCGAAAGATAACAAAAGAGTAATTTTACGTTGCACTTAATTTTGCGTTGTTGTGGCAGGAAACGAAAGAGTGCGAAAAGCAACAAAGAAAGCAATTAGCCGAAGTACCTCCAAGAATTTTCTTTTCGATTAAGTAACGACCCTTTAAATATTCTTCAGCCGCGTTTAGACTGAATTGAAGGAGCAAGTGAAAAAATACGCTGATCCGTTTTTTCTAATTGGATGAAAACGAGTTGATTAAGAAAAGGGCATCGAAGAATCGAAGAAAGAACTTGCAATTATTATTAAGTCGTACTAAATTTTCATAATAATATCTTTCCACTAAAAATTAAATAATCAACTTTATTTAACTTTCCACTGCCAGCTTGGAATAGCAAGACAAATATAAAATTAAAATAGTTTATTTCTTTATTTGATGGACACGATGAAACAATTTAGGATTGAGAAAATTAAAAAGGGACAACAATAGTGCCAAGTCACCATTGCAATTTATTTCTTTGCTCCATAATTTTGTCCTTATCCTGTTTGATTGCGATGTATCGATTTCGTTCCACGAAACTATCGACACAAATTTACTTCAACCGATCGCACGATTCGAGCATTGGTGAAAGTCCGCGCTTTACTATTTCCAGGTACGATTCGCGATTATAGTTACCCGAGGGCGATAACCACGGCGTGCTAGGTCGAAAATAAAGGTCATCGTCGCAATTTATCTTTAGGCTTGGTAATTTCGTACCATTCTAATTTATTAACATAATAAAAATGTTTTATCTCGAGGGCAAAGCGGAAAAAGAAAGAGCAACAAAGTTACGTTGAAAAATCTAAATTGCTCGTCGTGGAGGTCGATCGTCGTGAACACGTTTGCGAAAAAATAAAGAGTTCTTGTTTGCGACAAAATAAAGAGCTTTTCCAAAGGGGTGTCAACATTTTGTCTTTTAGTTAAAAAAGCACTCCTGTCGGTGTTGTTTAGGGAAAAAGGGAAGTTTTCGTCGCTTCTGCCATGCGTTTCAATTGTTAATCGATGGAAACGCGACTTTTCCATTGACAGACTTTTAACCGCGAAATGACGATTAACTAATTGGAATCGACGTATCGACAGGCGAGCTTCGGTCGCGTGCCTACGCGTGTGTCCGCGGTTTATCGATTAATCGAGGCGAAAGAAACGATGCAATTTTTATTCCCATTTGATCAACGTCCTCGACGTAGGTGAATTAGAACAATCTCACGTTTTAGAATTAAACCTCCTATATGGAGGGTGGTTTCTCTGTTAATTTGTTAAAATTATTTAAGATAAATAAGGAAAGGAAGAGTTACGTGAACATCAAGGACCATATTTTACATGAAATTGTTTATTTGTCGCAGCCAATTTATTAAGTAGGTTTCGTTTGGAGAAAACGACAGGGTTTTATCTTCAAATATTTCGTTATATTTAATAGTAAATAGAAAATGAAAACAAAGAGAATTATATAAAAATTAAGGACCACGTTCGACGCGAAATTATTTATTGCCGCAACAAATTTCTAAAGTAGGTTTTGTTCGGAGAATAACGGACATAGCGAGTACACTCGATTTATTTTCGTCAACAAATATTTGAAGTACACATTTAAAATACGAAGTTAAAAATCAAATATTCCGTTTCACGGTTGTTGCGAAAATTACTTTGTACCGCCGAAAATTTGTTTTCCCATTTCAAAGCATTGTTTCATTCGAGCCGCGCAGCAACCATTATTTCGAATAGAATTCGACTCTTTCGTTTCTCTAAATTTTACGCGAACTACGATCCGTCATTCGCTCGCATGTCGAAAACACGGATGCTCGCCTCCCGCCTAAAGATAATCATTATTCGCTTCCGGGGTGGCGTGTACCGAGGTAGTTCTCCCGTAAGGTCCTGCATTACGGATGGAAATAAACGAATCCAATTTATAATCGCTCGGAACAGGAAACAAAGAGCCACTCGGCTGGATTAATTTATTTGCGTGCAATCTGCGATCTGAATATTCGATGTGGACGACGACGAAAAATGTCGCGACCGCGATTTCTACGACCGCAAATCACGGGGAAAGGGGCGCGATGCAAGTCGCGGGAAAATTACATTGTAACGATCCAGGCGGTACAGAACCAGCCTAAGGATTCTTCATGTTGAGCGTAGGACATTTTTCCTGGTGATACGATCAGAAGCCTCTAATTACATTTTCTAGTAAGTTTTCTTTGGAGTTGGGAGTATTTAGTAATAGCATTTAGTTCGGTATCGGGATTCCTAATGTTTCGAGTTTGGAAATTGTCGAAGGAATGATATTGATTTATATGTTAAGTAATCGAAATGAATTTAGCTGAAATCCCATGGTGCAATGCAAACGTGAAAATAGAGATTAGAGGATAGAGGAGTATTTAGGCTGGTATTAGAATTCTTGTTGTTGAAAGTTTGAAAATTGTCACACAAAACAATGGAATGAAGCGATTTGAATGTGAAATAATTAAAGTGGTCTCGGTTAAAATTCAAAGGAGCAACGCAACGAGAATAGCGGAAGTCCGTAAATTTTGCGTACACAAAAAATACAACAAACTGATTTCAATGTAAAATAATTGAAATGGTATCTGTTGAAATCTCCAAAGAGCAATGCAAATTCGAGAATATACATTCGTCCAGACAATTAATATGTAATAAAAATGTTCAATTTTTCACTTCGGTGCAACCTTGAACTCCTCTTTCTTTTTATTGCACATCTTTTTATTGTACAAATGAGATCTTGACAGAAATTCCACACGCGACTCTTGCGCGTCGAGGATCAACGACATCGAGGATCATCATTTCTTTTTTTTACTCGATCCCTCAAGTGATCTCTACGGGGTGACACTGAAACTTTCATCACAACAGCTCGAGTTTTCACGAGAACTTCACCTGGAACTTTACCGCGGTCGAACAGCACAGGGGATCACGCACATGCAACCGATCGCACCAGACACCTTCGCACCCCATTGCGAAGAAAACTTTCCACTTTCCCTCAACGATCCTCCACTTTCACCCTCTAGCCCCTCCGAGTGACACTCGATCTACTGTGCACAGTGACTTGTGCTAGTGTATCTTCAAGAATACTTCGGACATTAGAGACTTGTTAGCAATATGAAAATACTATTTTGCAAATATTTCAATAAATTAATTAAAATTCCATCCATGGACATCTAGAAAGACCGGATTAACATTTACAATTTGAAAGAAATTTACGTCTATAAAAACCGCTTAACCGTGTCATTAAAATTATCTATATATATACATAACGAAGAATGTTAGTAATCGTTAATAGATTCACCGAAAGGTGGATACAAGAGACATATATACCGTGGGCTCAAGCTCTCTAAATCAACAACAAGAAAAATTCTAACTTTACCCTATGAATACCAAGTAACAGAAGAACAATACTCGCAAAAATAGAGCCGTCATTAGCCACTAATTCGATCATGTCTAGGAACATCAATCTCTCCGAACCTAAACCTTATTTTCTCGTCCCTCCTCCTTCCCTGCTCTCTACTCTCCCAAACGCCGTCGACGGTAAAAGCAACCTTTATTTTTCAAAAATCACAGAATTCGTCTTTCCAAAGTCCGACGTCGATCATTTCTCGCCAGGGTGATTTCAGCGGAGCACGTGTCGCGCGAGCGGCTCGGCACGGGGACGCTTCGTCGCGGCGGCATCCGCTCGTACCCGCGCGGAAAAGTCGTCGACGCTCGCGGGAGTCTCGCGAGCTGGGCGAGTGGAGCCGCGCGCGACGTCCGACGAACTACTGAGGCGACGTTATCGCGGACTACTAGCCCACTGGCCCTCATTCCACGCAGCTCCCCTTCTTTTCGACTAGTAGCATCCCCTCGTGCGACGTCACCCACGAACAGGAACCCCCTCGAGCGTGAGGGATGCACCGGGAGGCGCAAGCGCCCCGAGACCACGGACGGCCCACCGATGCCGACGCGACGTGTCGCGGCAGACCACGGACACCTGTTTGTGCCGGTGCTCCGGGACTCGTCCCGTCCTCTCAAACGTACTTTCCTCCCCCTTTTTTTTTTTTTTTAACGACGATGGCGAGTCCTCTGTAGGTCGTTTCGGGGGCGGAATTTGTTTCCAAGGTGGATGGCAGTGATGCTTTTGAAAATTTTCCAAAGAACGAAACGAGACAAACGTACCGGCAAACTTCAGATTTATTCGAAGTCAAGGGTTTTGCCCATTCCGGGTGGATGGCGCGGGGGTGGTTGGTTCGAAGGGTTACTCCTTCTTTTTTTGTGGATCGGAAAATAGATTCTTTATATTCTTGTTCATTAACCCTTTCGACCCGACTCTTTTGTATTGTATTGATTTCTCTTTTAGATCAACAACTACATTATCCAAAATCACGACAACTCCTGAACGATCACGCCGGGGAAGCTAACAATCGTTCTTTTTATTTCCAACTGGTCATTTATTTACTTTTTAGAGAGTCAATTTCACTTATGCATTATACTTCGAACTTCACTCTTCACCCAAACAAACAATTCATTTATTAGTTGTACTTAATATCTCTCGATATATTTTAATTACGTATATGTTAATTACATTAAATACAATTTCATTTAGAATTTCATTTAGATCGACAACTACATTATCCAAAATTAATATAATAGATGCATGAAATCTGGTAACTTATTACTAGACTGTGGATCTTTATGCGTTCAAAGGAGATTTGAATGTGCCAGAAGCTACGACATGAAAACAATATGCAAGAATATAAATTGAATATTATTTGATAAACTGTTTGAAAAAGTAAAATACAATGTGTATTTGTATCCAGCCTCCTGTCGGGCTGGAACATTAGTATTACAAAGTATTACAAAGTATAGCTTATCTATGTAATATTCTTAAAATGTCATGTACCTAGGATGACACGCGATAACGTCGAAGCCAAGTTCAAGCATTTCGTGCCAACTATACACGAAACTAATACACTCGCATTTATTACGAATGGGACGTCAGGGAGCGCCTTTGATTCAGAAATTCCTCATTCACAATGTCAAAGTTGAATCTGGTGTGTCTCGATTAAAATTACAGGCTTGGTTTTACGACAGATACGCGAAAAGGACATTCTCGAAACGGAACAATTCATCATTAGGTTTGTCGCGTGGAACGGTTTCGACGGAAACCGCCGATAGCACGCGACGAGGACAGCTGAAAGCCTCGTAATTAAGATTAAAAACGTGGCCGGCTTGTCGCTTTGTTAACTTTTCGCACGCAGATCCATCGATCAGGTGTCTGACATCATCTGATGAAGGTGTGACGTACGAATACCACGTGTTATTCCCGTTACTGTCACACGCTACTTTGTCATCGTAATGACTCTTCCTAGAATTTCAGTTCCACTGCTTGAACGACAGACTCACTTTTTACGCTAGAACTACTACGTCACAAGTGAGGCAACAAGTTTATCGACCCATTGTTAACGCGTTGATTCGTAGTACGAATCAACTCGTCGATTACCATGTGCTTACATCGTGTAAATAATATTATTAGATCTTCTAAACGATCTTGTTACATTGAATTTAATTCATTTGGATAGTTGACCCTCTACTCTATGGAATTAAATCTTGAATGGTCATGTGTTTACATCGTGTAAATAATATTATTAGATCTTCTAAACGATCTTGTTACATTGAATTTAATTCATTTGGATAGTTGACCCTCTGCTCTATGAATTAAATCTTGAATGGTCATGTGTAAACAATTTACATTTAATTAAATTAAATTATACAGTTGATTATTCAGCCTTCGTAACCGAAACATCGCCTTAAATTGAGTTGCATGAAATTCTAGGGAGATTCTCTTTGCTCTGTACATGCGTAAACTACTCGCGGAAGCAAACATTGCCATAATATTACAATAGAGGGACACTGCAAACAACATAAACATAAAACTCCCATGATGCAAAACATGGGAAACAGCAATCTACAAAATGTCTCACTGAAAACATTCTTAGAAACTCTGGGGACGATAAGAGAACACCAATTGTAGGTATTCATATTTCTCAAATAGTTGCTTATAGTTACTTATACTTTTCTTATCAAGACGTCACGGTTTTTCAAAGCTTTTCAACGAGCATTTAATCTAATCGTTAACTTCGCGGGTCAAGAAGCTTATTTTACAAGAAATAAACGTTTTATAGGGAAATTCAGCCCCAGGCACCGCAGAAGGTTCTCAAGAGAAATTCACAGGGGAAAAATAGCATTATCATATGAAGCATATACCAAAGCACCGTGTCAACCGTTCTATTCTAAGTTAAGCTTTCATATATAGCCTCCAATTCCAGCGAAGCTACTTCAATTACATTTACACTGTAAATATTGCTTTTACTGTGCGTACCGTTCGTACTTCGTACACATTTCGTCCTGAGAATGCGAAACAGTCGTTTGATATTCAATTAAAATCATCTTTTAATCGTACAACAGTACACTGAACAAACAAACGTCAGCTTTGTTCTTTCGCGACGTACGAAATGAGTATGAGTATCGAATAAAAATAAAATTCATGAAGTAATAATAATAATAATGAAAAATAACAATCATATCAAGGATCAGGGTCCTTAACTTTTCTTCGAATATTCTTAAAATCTGTATCATTTATCCGAACAGTATCTCTCCGTTTAGATTTTTCGAACGAAAGCCTAGGCGATCAATCGACGATAGAAAAATGTTATTGCGCGTCCCGACGTGCTCTGTAAAATTAGAAAAGAGGAATATAGCGTTCAGAACGCGATGCACAACGAAGCTTTGAGCGTTGTTGCTGCACGCGCACCATTGTTCCCAGTTTTCTGAATGTAGCCTGGTTTCGCGCGGGGGCGTACACGTGTATCGCAACGCACACGTCAATGTTGCGTATACTTTGGGAGACTCGGGGAAGCGTTCGTGCACACCTTGCGCATCTCGCAACGCGGAAGTGTATGCACGTTACACTTCTCTAGACAGCCTGTTGATAAATTAATGATATTTCTCTCTCGTAGAGGAACATGACTCGTGTTACATCTCTCGCGTTCGCAGATCGTGTTTCCTTGGAACTATCCAAGGGTGAACGTTTGAATTCCAGACGAGTCATTGAAACTGAATCGCATTCAACGTTTCCTAAAATTGGTAAAATCTGTACTAAAATGCATTGTTTATTTATATCGCACGAGCAATCATTGAAAAGTTATTATTTCGTTGCTCGATTTTAAAATACGCCAGTGTGCTAATTTCACGATGTTAAAATTAAACCAGGTGTGTCTCGATTAAAATTACAGGCTTAATTTGAGGATATCCTTTTCGCGTGTCGAAATTACCGAGAACTTAATGACGATATTTTTCGCGTCGCTGCCGACGCGTTCCCGTGAAATTCGCGGGGGCAAGTTCGCATTTCGAATTAGCTTGGCAAATTATCGGAACGATTTGGTATTAACTGTAATGAATAACGTGATTTTCGCGCGCCTCTGATGGAAACGGATGCGTCGCCAATTTCGGTTCCCGCGGATTCGGTATTCCGGAGCGCGAATAGTAGCGAAACTATGGTGGGAAAATTTAGCGGGCGAACCATCCGGTGGGTACATGATGCGTCGAAGGAAAATATTTAATTTACTAGGGTTGAAACGAGTCAGAAACAAACTGTCGAACGAATCCACGGTAACGCGTTGAGAAATTACCTTCACTTGCGTCGCTTCGAATATGTTCTCGATTGTTTTCGCGATACGTTCAATGTTGGACGAGTGCCATTTTCATCTTCTCATTTAAACCATTCGGGTTTTTTCGATTTTGACGTAATAATAATATATTAAGGATACAAAGAGGCTCCTTTGAGAATTAAAAAAAGAAAAAGTATAATGTCCTTTTCTAATTAATTTTTCTGTTATTATTCATCGACATCAATTGACATTATTATTGATAACACAATATGTAAATACTATTAATTAATATTAATAATAGATATTTAAAGAAACTTTTAAACAGAAAGAATGTTTCTTGCCTTTTAAAATATGTATTATTTTTGTATTTACATTATTATTGGACATCTTACGTGTAAATTCTCAGAGGAACCTGCCTTTTTATATGGTTATCCTCAAATAAATCCCAGTCGATCTCAACGAGGTGTCCGAAATCTCCCAAAAGAGATTGAAACGCAGTTAAATATTACCGAACAGATTTTGAGACTCCTACGCGGTGAACGATAACGAGAAAATGTAAATGGGGTTATTCGCGTTCAAAATGGCTTGTTTGCCGAGAGCTGGATGATAAAATACGATACAGCAGCCCCGAGTACCGGGACATTTCGTTAATGCAGCACCAGCTGTAGAAAGGTAAACAAGGTAGGAAATGAGAAGCGCGATGCAGGAAGTTTCAGAAGCTCGACAAAGAGTATACGCGGGGCGACCTCCTCAGCCTTGAATCGTGCCAGGTTTTATATTCTATGAAACTCTTCATATCCGTTATATTCTTGCGTTATTCCCCAACCATAATGATTCTCCACCCGTTAAAACTTTGACCGCGGGAACGTGAATCGAATGAGAATGGGGGGGGGAAACCCCTGCGGAATTTCCCTCTCCTCAGGCTCTCGAGTCTCTAACGAACACAATTTCATCCTACTTCCCTTTCCTACAATCTCGTGGAGGTACTCGAATATTTTCGTCAACACTATAACGAGATCTGTCTATTTGCAGCCTTTATTTTTCGTTATTTTGTGAGATTAATTTGTTGATTTAGCCTGCATCCCCATTTTTTGTATTTCGTGAAATTAATATACTCAACTTTATTTGTTCAGTCCGCTTTCTCATTTTCATTGTTTTGGATCCCTCACTTTTGACGTTTCATCGGATCAATATACTCATATTTATTGATTTAGTCTACACCCTCGTGTTTATTATTTTAGAAGATCACTGTATTTAAATCTATTACTAATTTCCTCCGCACCCTTTAATTTTATAAAATTAACATGTTCAAATTCGTCAATTCAGTCCGCACCCTCGTTTCACTTACTTAATAGGTTTACACTATTCAGATCGTTCGAACCACCCCGCGTCGCCGTTTTTATTATTTTATAGGATTACTCCATTTAAATCAATTATACGACTCTTTACAGCTTCTTTTACCAGTTACCGTCCGCGAATCAAGGCAATTTGAATACTAATTGTGTTCCCTCAGCTCCCTACTTTCTTTCAATTACTTTGCTATATAGCGTACGGTAATTTCCCATTAAGGCGACTCAATAGGAAAGAGGCAGCGAGCAACAAGTTTCCCAGCGACTTTTTGGCACATGACACTTGCCCGTTGCCTTTGAGTTTCTCCGCCTCGTCGGTGACTGTATTTCTTCATTAAGACGATCTAATTTGGATAAAAGCACTCGCGCCCGTGTCTGCAGAACAAACAGGCCCCGCGTAAAAGTGGGAATCAGCCGAGTGTATTCGAGAACATAATCACGCTAATGCGAATCTCGATTGAGGTGAAATCGCACGAATTAAACGACAACTCGCGAACGATCATGCCGGAGAAGCTAACAATCGTTCATTTTATTTCTAGCTGGCCATTTATTTTAGAGAGTCAATTTTACTTATGCGTTATACTTCGAACTTCTTCCCGAACCCAAACAAACAATTTATTTATTAGTTACACTTAACATCTCCCGATATATTTTAATTACGTCACATTGAATACAATTTCCCTTCAAAACAAAATGAATTATTTCCATGTAACCAAAAATGTATCCAAAAATTTCTTGCACACTTCGAATGTACCAATTTCGAAAGAATTCCCATACTCCGACACAATTTCCTCGCGCGATTTCTTCCATCGGCAATAAAATTCTGAGCATCGATAAGGGGACCTCTTTAAAACGTCTCCTCGCAGTTCTATCTCTGGATCTCGATCTTTCTTCGCAGCGTTTCGTCTCTTCGAGATTCCGCGTCATCCGAAATCCACATCTTCCCGCAAGTAAAAAAAATATCTTCGAAGTCCGATTGCGCGTTCTAACGTCGACAAATACCGGTTCCGTTATCGCGGAACGAACGAAGATTCATCGATGCGGGTTCGTGGATCGCCGTGGAAAACGACCTCGACCCCGAGATGTCCTCGCGCGATCCATGGCGACGACGGATCAGCTAACGTTCGTAAGTAAGTTTAACGCTTTCTCACGGGGTGACGGAATAACGTGGAACACGGTACCTCCATTACCGATCCTGGCGTGGCTTCCAATTGCCGACGACTCGGGATCGTGGATCGCAGTCTCCGACAGGATCCACCTCGATCGTCTGAATTTTAATTATCATTATTTATAGTGTGGTCCTAATGGACCGTTTACACTTTTCTTGTAACATTATTCGAGCGATAGTCCTGTCGGACTATCAGCATTTTTCTTGGTCCGGTCTTGCTTGTACAATTCACAAGTCTTACACATACAATGTTTACAATTTACCAATTCTACACATTAATTACATAGCTGTATATAACATAAGAAAAATAGAGAAAATAAAGAATCTCATCAAAATAACATAAAAGCGAATCGTCTTTCGTTTTACTCGTATTTCTAGATTCGCTGCTTTTGTAAATTGATGTGTCGCTCTATATATCTTTGGTTTATCCGGAATTATCAACTTATATACACCCTCTCCTACCTTTTCTATTTCCTCTTCTATCTTCTATCTTGTCCAGGACGTTTCATCCTGGCTCTTAAATACGGGAAATGCCGGGAAACTATGATTGGAAAACAGTCGTTCGAGATTCGGGAACGCTGGGCAAACATCTGAGCCTAAGTATGAACGCTTGGGAAAGTAGAATATTAGCGAATGTTTTCCGGAGATTTCCCGGCGGGGATGTTTATCGTCGATTGACGAAATCCTGTCCTCGCGTGGGAAGAATATCGGAGTGGTGTTTTTGTGACAGATAATCAATGGTCCGGGCACGTGGGATTTTAGTCAGCCGAAACATCGCGATTCAGCTGGCAGAAAATCAAATAACCGCGTTAATTAATCGTCGAATCAAAAGGGTTGATCGATACCGCTGACGTTTACGTGATCAGCATTATGGGCGATATTTAAATTAACATTAAATTAGTAAATATAGCCGTGGTCACGGTGACTATATTAAAATTAAATAACATTGGTTGGTAGCTAATAATATCCCTCAAATACGTTACGATATATATAACATTACCAGATGAACAAATTAATTTTTATATAGAAATCAAATTTAATGGAGAACGTTCAACTGCTACAGAATTTGTTACTTCGTGAATAAAAATTACCGAGACCCGTTTATATATCATTGTTTTCCTTAAATATTTTTATTTTAATAAATACGCAATCGATCAGTTTATTCGCAAATGTTACTGTTATCGTACTGTTATTATTAATGACGCGAGAATGACGTGTAACCACTATTGCCAGCGTAACGTGTTGTGGTTAATATTACCCAGGGCTCCGTAGCACATAATCGTTGCAAGGTAATTCAATTATCCATTGTTCCTTAATTTCATAGAGCGTGCTTCGCCAAAGAAAGCCTTTTGCTTCCAAGACAGATGGTGTTTCACGGTATAACGAAACCTTCCCCAAGTTGGACGTTCGAACGTCTCGACCCTCGTCACGTGGGTGACCGTTTCACCCCTTATTAGGTCACAGTACAACCAGACCAGCTAAAAGAGTGATAATTCTGTCACGCCATACTCTATTTATTCTTAGCATCGAGAAATCTTGACAACAATTGATAAGAGTTACGCTGACATTAAAAACAAAATCATTCAATAACAGATGCAATATCATACAACAACAGACTATCGATTACAGTTTATACGTAATAGTGGGTAATGTGATTTGATTTTTATTTTTGATTTCAATAATAAATTATTAATTTTGGTCTGTCTTCGTAATACTATTAATAATAAAAAAATAATAGTTTTATTCTACGAATAAATTATTTGTAATTTTATAACTACGTGGAGTATAGAAAATTATACATAATTTGTTTGTACAGTAGAAGACCGTTTCTTATTAATATTGTTACTTTTATTAGATTAATAATACAAATTATAGTCATAAAACTAATAGGGTTCATTTCCTATAATTGCAGCCAAGCTATTTATCGATTGATTTATCTTCATCGCTAACATTGCGATTAAGATTCGTATTCTATGAAATGAATAGTAAACTAAAATTCTATATTTCAATCATTTTATTATTGATGAATGATTAAACTTGTAAATATCATTGGGTCTATTTCATATATTTTTACACAAGCTGGACATTCATAAATTTAACATTATTGGACAGGAAGTCCGAAATAAATATCGTCCCACATTTATCGACGTCGATTTTGTCGATTGCTATTCACCAGCTTCGTTCAACCGATACTTTGATTTTCACCCGAGAAACCACTCAAACTTTCGTCCGCAAACAAAACTCTACAAAACCCATTTCCGGTCGCGTTGTCTACGATACCGCGATGTTCGGTAAAGGGCGAAAAAGTATCGGAACCGTGTAAATGAAAATTGTTTGTAACTCGATTAGCGGGCGGAATAATTGAGCACGGATGTGGCTATAATTGGTCGAATTCTCGACGGAATACCACCGTGATTGAACTTATCGCAGCCGAGGAATGTATTTTTCTTCTCTTCTGCGATCAATCAGAGATCGGCGAAATTTTAATCGAATTATAGAAGAAGAATAAAAATCCAACTCATAACATAAATCCAACGTATTCGTGACAATAATTTCCGTGAACAGTCACCTTTTTTAACAATTGAATGTAATTGATCATAAAGTGATAAGTTTTTTTTAGATAAGTAGAAATACTGGAAATTGTGGCGCCATCTTTCGACGTAACGCCCAAGCTTGTCGTGAAATATGGCGCTACGTTTTTCCATATTTTTATTTATTTGAAAAACTAGGCGATGAACAATTGTTAGACGAATTATAGTAGATAGAACGTAAAATTACATTTGTATGCAGAGAAAAGTAGAGAATTCGTATTTTGAATATTTTCGTGGTAATGGCGCCATTTATCATAGTAAGGTAGAAACTATTCGAGAAACTTTGGCGGTTCGCCGAGAGATGGCGCCATGCTTTTTTAATATGAAAAAAGAAAAAGTAAACAAATGTTAATATAAATGAAAAATACGTTTTGTGTTCGCCGCTAGATGGCGATACCATTTTTTAATACATATTGCACTTATTATTAACATACCATTTT
>NW_026535322.1:6377738-6381124 GCF_026225885.1 Hylaeus anthracinus | reverse complement strand
TTATTAACATACCATTTTTTAATACATATTGCACTTATTATTAACATTATCTTTTACATACTGTCTTACTGTCTATCTTAATATAATGGATTCTTATATTCTAATTTCAAACATCTAAATACTTCCATTGCTTAAACGTTTCATTAACAATACACGTTTCATCTTTTGATGTCTAAACTTATCTACTGCCTTTTGTTCAGACTTCTCTGTTTCTTTGGAAGCTTCGATTGTCTCCTTTGTAATATAAACTTATTCCTAATTTCAATTCAATGATTAATTAATTAAGCGTTCTCCATCACTCGTTCGTTGCTGAAAGTGCACAAATAAGAATATTACCCATCTCCGCAATAAGTTTATCAGTAACCGAGCGAATTTTTATTACTTTTACGAGAAAACCTTCCCTCGGTCATAGAAAAGTATCGCTCGAGCGATGTGTCAATTTCCTTTTACCTTCGGCTTGTATCATTCGCGTAAGTGATCCTGGAGTTTTAGAACGACTGAAAGACAAATAACGGCGTTTCCTAGTATTACGCCGAGCAAAATTGGTGGAAAATGGAATTACCGGGCAACGAGAGTCCGTGTAACGATGAAATATACTCGGCATATCGCTGCCTGTCATGTTTATTCTCGCGATAGATCTCGCGGCGGTTAGTTTGACAGAATTTTCGCGCCAGCTGTCGATCGGGTCGAAAAATCAGTATGAAAAGTATGCACGAAAATAATTACGATTCGTGCAAGAGCAAACGGAAGTTGGGTAAATCGTTTTAACGTTATAATTACACATTTTCTGTCGCTTTCATTCATCTACGATGTGTTTCGTTTAAAGGGGGATGTTTTAATATGATACAATTATCAAAGTTTTTATAAAAGTTATTTAGTTCACAAGCAAATTATGCGGTGTAAATAATAATTTTGTAATTACAATAGTGGAAGAGATTTACCAAACAAATTAATTTTGTTAAATGAGACTTTTTTATACTTAAAAAAAAAATGTTTATTGAATCTCCTGTATATTGAATACTCCTGTACAACTTGCCCCTTTGTGCCAAATAAATTTTGTTAAAACATATTTTTCGTAGCATCATAGAGATATTTAACCATTTCGATATAAACGAAACGCATTGTATATATCGTAGCAGGTTATCGATCAACTTTCATGCAATCCTTGAAGAGATCGGTGCGCGTGTATTGCGAAAATACAGGACTGCACGGATTTCGCTACATCGTAAAGAGCAAAACGTTAATGGATAAAATAGTATGGTTCACGGTGGGTCGGTGGTGTTTGCATTAATTTTGTTTATCGTTCATATTTTGTCTGTATCACACAATATTAACACTTCGTTTACAGATTTGCACGTCGTCCATCGCTTTTTGCGTTGTTTTGATGTTTCGTTTGTGGATAAACTTCTCGAGTAATCCAACGATGACGATGATCGACACCTCGAATCCCATAAAGGATTTACAATTTCCGGGCATCACTATATGCAATAACAACAAGGTTTACAAACCTCATGCCGATGTCATCGCGCAGAAATTGTAAGCGACGATCACTGTACAGAGTCTGGCATCTTCGCCACCTTAAATAACTTTTAAACCTGTCGTTGATACGAAATTTCTTCACGCTTAATAATTTTCACAGTTTGCAATTTTCACAACTTACAACTTACATTCTCTACAATTTTAGAAGTTAGTTTAAATGTTACTTGTTTACGTTAGATGCTTCGCCCTGTAAAGCATTACAATGCTTTCGACGTAAAAAATAATTAATTTAAATGGTCCTTTAAAGTGGTTTCAATAAATACTAAATAACTCATCTTTCGGCGTTTCAAAAATTATTATGGTAAATTACAATGGTTCGCGAATTCGATCATAACGGAGCAGGTTCAGAAAGCTAGGATTCACCGAACGAATTCATCTACGTGCCAACCACAATTCCAGCAATCATTTGACAATAATGACAGTAATAATAATCCCAGGCTGCTCGTATGCGTAACATAGAAATTACAGCCCGCAGCGTGTGCCTCACAGAAACCATTTCCTGGGATAGGTTGCTGAATGGATTCGATACCGACATGAGCAATAGGCTGTTCTTTTCCTTGATGAAATTAATACTGCCGGACAAAATTGAGATCGATAACGCAACTGCGTCGTGGGCCCTCGATACTCTTGGTTACACTGTCGAGAAGCTCATGTTTGAGGTGAAAAATGTTTTTCCACTTTATTCTTATACCCCCTCAACCTATTCACGTAACCGAAGAACGAACCATCACTTTTCTTTTTCCTGTTGCAGTTGATGCAACCTTGCAGTTCGCTATTGGTGAGATGCGTCTGGCTAGGTCAACTTTACGATTGCAATAAAATTTTCAAAACCGTGAAGGCGAACGAAGGATTCTGTTGCGGATTTAATTACCATTTCGGACTTTCTGAAAACTACGAGTAATTTCGAAACGTATTAATATTCAATAAATATTCTATTTTCGATACTACTTTAAATTCAGCATTCTTGACATTTCTTCACCAACAACGTTACTTGTCAACCGCTGATATTTTTCGCAGTGAAAACCTCGCAAATAATGCTGCCTTTATTCTTGTATCGAATTATAAATGTAAAAGTATTCGAGCCTGTTTCTGTAATAATTCTCTTAATTTAATCAATTAATTTATTAATGAATAAATTCTAATTTTGTAAAATGTCTTTAGAGCCAAATATTCGCAATCAGCGACCGTAATGACGACCGAGGAAGATTTTGAATCGTACAATTCCTCCGATCCTCTGCCAGGTGTTGGACAAATTCTGGTAATTAAGATAATTTCTCTGCTTTATTCAGAAGCCGACGGATTGGTCACCCGTTTCGTTAACGGTTTACGTCGGGGGTTCGCGTTGCGACGCAATTTTTTAGAATGTTCCAGGGTCTGGTCGAGATATCGGTTTATCAGTCGCGCTGAATATCGACGCGAAAAACTATAAAAGCTCGGTGAGGCAGTTCGTGGGTGCCACTGTGCTGACACACGATCCACTAGATTATCCGGATGTCGGTGCGCAATCCTCTACCGTGCTGCCGGGCCATTCGATGTCGATGACACTCGCTGGAACGAAAATCGAAAGCGCGGAGGATATTCGCAATATACCGTTGCGCAAGAGGATGTGTTTATTCGACGGCGAGGTACCCGTGACAAGCATAATTACACTTTTCCATGTACGATTCTGTAACGTTCGATCGTTGATGTTAGGATGTTGGGATTGCAAAGAGGAAAGTACTAAAAATATTTTTCATTTATTTTGTTAAAAGTGATATTCAATCTTTAAAATATGTTTAGAAATTTTTCTTGACGACGCTAGATGTCTAATATAAATATTTCGTACGTGTATTAAATACACAGGATGT
>NW_026535322.1:6301737-6377728 GCF_026225885.1 Hylaeus anthracinus | reverse complement strand
TCATTTATTTCGATCTAAAGCACAGAAAATGTAACATGCTTTCTATAAAATTTGTAGAAACCAGGTGAACACAGATACAGTTACCAGACGTGCATCTCCGAGTGTATCCATCAAAATACTTTTGGCTTTTGCGGATGTCTACCCTTTTTCTATCCAGGTGACCGTGAGTAATGCGTGTATACTGTATTATCCAATATACATAGTCTAGCTACGTGTAGAAGTGTTGAATTATACCCGGCTAAAGAAAATATCGAATAGTTAATTGTAATTCGACTAACGATCATTAATTATTTCTTGCCTCGTTACAAACATTTGTCCAGTCTGTTGTTAGATCCGAATGTCCGCACCTGTTACTTGACGGATGTGGATTGCATTCTGGCTCGCAGAAGTAAGTGAATAATAAATATTCTCATTACGCTTTTGCAAATAGAAATACGCTGCATGATTTACGCGCTCATCCATTGAAAGTTGTTTACTTACCCTTACTGTGTCGATTTTGTATTGTGCCCATTATACGTACGCGTATAAAAAATTCTTTGTATGAATTCATTACATGAATTCTCTATGTGAATTCTCTACGTGAACTCTTTTCGTGTGAATTCTGAAAAAAATTTTGAAAATTCTGTTTGACCTACGACAGATCGTTTGATCAGATACAAAGTACTGATAGGTTTAGTTTGAAATTTTCTAACATATTTTTCTGCAATACGAGCCTTGCGTTATCTCGAATGGTTAAACTTTGAAACAGGGAGCTTGTCGAATATCAAGATATCGCACATCAACGACTGCAAATGTCTCCCGCAATGCAACGACCAATCGTACGAGGTAATAAGTGAATCGATCCAGACAGATGATATAGAGTTTGATTCCCAGATAACGTAAGTTGTGTGTCTTGTTGTATTTTTAAAAAATTAGATTATGTGTCTATAGTCGAACTTAAAGACTTAGAGAGAGAGAGAGAGAGAGAGAGAAGTAAAATATATAAACTTGAACTATTTCTAAATGAAATTTCTTGTTAATTTTTGCATCTGTAATAATAACACAATTGCATGAAAATTTAACGAGTCATATAAGATGTTAAAATAACTGAATACAAAATATTAGTATTTCCTTTCCAATTCATTATAATAGTTTTAAAAAACTGACGTAATATTAACAAGCATACAGCGTTTATTCACGTTGCTTGTATTTTATAAACAACACGTCACGTTTCGTTGAATATTTTTCCTTTCGCGTACGATGTATCAAGCCCAGGTAAAGGTGGAGATTTATCACGATATGGTAATCTACGGTCAGATATTCCTTCTACGTTGGGACGATCTGTTTCAAATGCATGATATTCTTCCAGTAAACCTCGAATGATTTGTTCTACCCGTATCTTCTTCTGTTTTTGCGAAAAGAGATACGTTTACATGAGTTGGTTCAGGTTGAATTTGATAATTTATGAATGATCAATTATATATTACTTAATTTTAACAGACTCTATGAAAATCTCGAATATCCAAAATACGAATTACCAAGTACCCAAATCCAACATAAAACTTCTGAGATGTCCGAAACATAAATTATTAATTTTCAATGGACTCTATGATATTCTCAAATATCCTGATATATAAATTCCATTAAAACGAACCAATGTATATGTTTCTCCCCTTCGGATTTACGAGCAAAAGAAACGTTACACATGTGTTCCTTTGCAGGCACGGTTTGAATGCAAAGACCACCTCGTTTCTCTACGTGTATTTTCGAGACGGCACGTATCTCGAATACCGCAAGCAAACCATCATGGGGTGGGACGGTCTGCTCGGTAAGGGAAACTTTCGCCAAAGGATATCTACACGTTTCGTACCGTTTCCCTGCCGCGACATAAGCAGCTAATAAGGGTGGAACAGGTTGGGGAACGAAATAAAATCGCTCTGATTTCGTTACGAAACTTTTAACGTGCTTGGGAAGTTTCGTGGCGTGGCAGCTGAAATAGGGTAGTTCCGTCAAACGCAGAGAGTAGATCTTGAAATCCGTTACTTCTTAAGTAAGAAACGATGTCACGTTAAACAGCACGAAACGGTTCTCAGTATTACGAGGCCGTGACAGTTTTAAATTAGTTGAAATGGAAATTCTAGTATAAAATTTTAATCAAAAAAGTTATCTTATTATATCCCATTATATTATATTTATTTTCATTTTTTATTTATTTCTTTTATTTTTGCATTAAAATTTTTCATATTGTCCTGTACTCATTACAGAACCCATTGTAGAAGCAGTACGTTTTAAGAATACGATGTAACAAATTTCAGAATGTTTTTAATTAAAGCAACACCAACAAAGTTTTTTTATTATATTTCCAGATATGTATCGTTAAATAGAAAATCAGTTGTTATTGAATGACTTATCTCTTTTTCTTTTATAATTCTTAACGAAGCCTGTTTTTGTAAGTTCACGCTAGAACGTATTCTTAATTCCTTGACGAACGAATTGTCACTTATAAAAATAATTTTGTTGTCAAATTCCAGCCTCCTTCGGAGGAATCTTTGGCCTCTGTCTTGGTGGCTCGGTGATATCCTTCATCGAATTTATTTATTACTTTGCATGTGAGCTCCTCACTCGCAAGAGACTGGAGGCAAGGAAAGAACGTCTGCCACCAGCCTCGAAGTTATTCGTCTCCGCGGCCGTCAGCAAGGATCCCATGAAGAATTACGATAGAGCAATAGACAAACGCAAGATTCACCTATGGAACGATTAGCTTTAGAGTCATTTTATTATAGTTCAAAGTGCAACGGATTTCCAATCACACAAAATAGAATTTACTGCAGCTGTATTTAATCAGTTATTTAAAAAGTCTGTATCGTGAGAGAGCTTAATATATTTCCATAGGTAATATTAATAGAATAATGATCGATATATATTATATATCAGTATAACATGTCAACATTTTCAGAATAAAATTTTGTGAGATATTCGTCGAATACATGCATATAGTAATATTATTATTTATTCAAAAAGTCTGCCACAATAGAGAGCTTAATTACATTTTTCTACATAATATTTATATAACAATGAATGCGTTAGATACCATGTGCATATTATTTACTCAAAGAGTCTCTATCGATGAATAACTTAATTATATTCTAATGTATAAAACATGTATAATAATTATCTACTAATATATATTATTTCTTTTAAAAGTCTGCATCAAAATGACCTTAATAAGTTCATGATATATAAAAGCTCTTGATACAGACTTTCGAACTAAACAATAATAATAATAATATTCATACCATATTACAATATTATTATATAAATATTATACAGACATTTTAAATAAATATTTACACGTATATTCAACGACTATATACATCCCATAACGTAACATTTTCTTCGGAAGGTATCGGAATCGTTTAAAAATGCTGGACACAAAAACGGTGGAAATACTTGCACTGTAATCACATATGTTCGTTTGGCGCGCATTCAACGGAGCCAGGAGCGACGTTGCTGGATTCGATTCGTCGTATCAAGTATGGAACCCTTCCCCTGACGTTGGCAGCCAACCTCCGAGAGGGTTCGGCGATGAAAAGATGTTTCAGACGCGAAAGAAAATGTCGATTCAGCGTGCAGTATAGGACGAAGTTGGCCGAACTCGATACCGCATTGAGAAGGGTCGCGTACATTCGAAGCCTGTGCAAACATACGGCCATTATTGACGATATTTATCTTGAACGTTGTTGAGTGTTTACTCTGTCGGGTAATATCAGTATTCCCCATTGAATCGATTCTATACGACGTCCACCGATTTACAAACTTGCTGGCGGAGTTGGTCGATCATCTTTCCCCGCTCGTAAATACTCGATGTTAGTTTTTGATCGTTTATGCTTTACAGATCGAATAAACTGCGGATTTAAATCCGTCCATGGGTCCTTACTAAAGGGCTGTTCTTGAAAATGAAAACGAATCGTACTCTTGAAATTGTTAGAGTCTCTAAGAATCTCCTGCACAGCGGCAGAATTTTGTTAGTTTTCTTGCATTTAAGAATTCATCGTCCGAGATGGTTTCCACCCTTGACCCTACGGCGCGAAATTTTTCAAATCGATGCAAACATGGATAACAGTCTACCGCGAAAATTCTGATGGTAAGTGTCAGATTTGGCGAGAAAATAATTATCTTCAATGGTGCTGCGACCTTTTTATAACGTAGGTGTCTTATTTCTGTCAGGACCAGGGCATAAGTTGTCGTTTAAAAGAAAAAGAAAAATGCGGTTGACGCAGATGTGCAGAGTCAATACAGCAGATGCTTACCTGTCCATGAGGACCTCCTGAACCTTCGTTGGGTCTCCGCCGTAAAGAAGAGACAGGGCGCTGCGTCGCGACACCAAATGAGTTGGCAGCTCGCCCACGAAGAACACGAACACGATGCCAACTAGCATGACAGTCATCCGCGCTTGATCCTGAGGAACGAGCATACTATGCAGTAAAAGAGGCCATTTCCGCGATAAGTGCTATATATTCGCGTTCCGTAATGGTGTAGGCACCGAGTGCCAAGCCGATTGATATTTATTTATTTTTAGGGATCGGAGATACAGGGATCAAGAGATGCTGGAAAAACGAGGAAAGGATTTGTAGAAAGACGGAGATTGTTACCTTGTGACAAACGATTAATCAGCGAATTCCGCCATGTTTTGTCCAACAATTTCTAACTGGTTTGCAGTCCACCCACCTTCAAACGATTCCCTTCCCGCAGATTTCTACGAAGAAGCACCAGCTGCCTCTGCATCAGAGTCTTCTTGACGGAGTGGCACATGATCAGGTTACCCACCAGCAACAGAATGGCCGGTATCACGCCGAACATCGCGAACTGCAGCCAATTCTGAAGATCGTACAACCTGCAAACTCGGCTTTCGTTTTTTATTCCGCCGTGCTTCCGGATGAAATTGAATCGACGACAGGAATACTGGAGAGAGCACGAGCGACGTTTGCCCCGCAAGCATTCGTTTTAAACCGCGGAAAGACTTCCGAAAGTATCATAAAAATACGCTGCCGCTGCTGCCAGCGCGGTGGCAGGACGTGATTGAGTTACGGAGAAGGAAAATTGTTGGAATAATTGCTTTGCAAAGTGGGGGAATAGAGTAGAAAAATTATTCAATGGTTGAATAGAGTGAAATGGGGTGAATGAACTGCAGCTTTATGAACTATATTACAATTGCAAATAATACAGATTAACCACCGAAACACAACACTTTAAAGTTTCCATTCACCCCTATTTCACCGTATTGAATTTAGAAAAATCAAGTACCGTGATTCGATTATCGATGTCACGAATAATTTTCTGAAATTCTACGTTTACTTACCTAACCGTGAATGCGACGACTCACTTACCACGAATGAAAGAATTTGGTAGTAATTAGAGCACCGTCCTCGCTGTACGTGTATATTAGACAGTAGGGGACGTTGAACACGATGGCGAAACAACCAGAGAAAATCATCAACTTCCGTGCCAGCCGATAGTCACAGAACTTTGGTGGTTTGCATCTCGGCAAGCTGTCGATCGGATGAGTAGATCTAGTTAAACTTCGTCGGGCCATCGCTCGGTCTGGTTAACTATCAAGGAGAGGAGAACGAAAGGACACCGGCGGTCGCCACTTAGAACGGAGTTCGTCGGCAATTATAACTTTGGTAGACGTTGCAGAAAAACTAGTTGCAAATCGTTACTTCGTGGAAACTGAGAGGGACGTTCGCGTGGATTATTATTAGACCCTGCGAAAGCTGCGTTCGTTCGAGTGAGGGAAATGGACTGATGTAAGTAAGTAAATTATATTTAATGTAATTTAGGGGTAGGTTTCGGGTAGTATTAGAGAGGTTTCCAAGGGAGAAAAGCGGTTTCATCGTTGGAGTATCTGGATATTTCTGGGATTCACATAGTCTGGTTCGACAATAGTCACAGGTACGATGGTAACATGCGAATACTTTCGTATTTGAATGATACTGTTTAAATTGAGACATTCAAATAATGGTATTTTTATAATGCAATCGAATAATTATTTTCGAAGGATATTATACGAATAATGATATTCATTGAACTATATTCGAATAACGATATTCATAGAATATTATTCGTATAATGTTATTCATAGAATGTTATTCCAATAGTGATGTTCGCAGAACAATGTTCAAATAAAGACATTCGATAATGGTATCTGTATAGTGTAATCGAACAATTATATTCATAGGATATTATATGAATAATGGTATTGGTATTGGTATATGGAGACAATGATATTCTAATCGTGATACTAACAATAATGTCTTTTTAGGTCACCTCAGAACAATCGCGAGTCTGTCAATAGTGGCGAGTATAGTGGCCCAAACGGTGACGTTCGACGAAACTGAACCGACAGGCAAATGAACGAACACGTCGAACTCTATCCATCCTGTTTCGCACCAGAAGGCGCCTTTGGCCAACCCGGAAAAAAAAATCATGATGCAGGTGACGAGATCAGCAGCAGCTAGAACTGCAAAATAGTTGATCATTGTTTATCCACCTTCCTACTTTCATTACTTAACTATAAAGCTTCCAGGACGATCAATTTGGCCCAATTACTATGCAGAGACGAGAAGTCAGCCAGCAGGTATGACTAGTAACGGTATAATCTCCTTGATTGTACTACTGTACGGTATTATTCGGGTATAGACTCCGAGCGCTCAGCGTTCAACATATTCTTACGTATACTTTTAGGCGGATGTGATATCATTTTTCTTAAAATAACATAGCCTATGTTATACCAGAGAAAGCAAGGAAGCTACTGTAACAATTTGGTGCCAATCAAATAAATAGTTTTTGAAATTGTTCTGTGCATACAAACAAACACTGTCTCTTTATATAATAGTGAGATGCATCGGACTTTGTTGTTTCACGGTCAACATCCTCCTTCCTAACTCTTCATTCCTAAATAACAATAGCAAACCTTCTTTAAAATAATCCGTAATTTAAAAAACAATTATAATTATCGCTTCAATTTAACACACTTCGTACAGTTCTTTCTTACGGCGGCAATTTTTATTGTCCCCGTCCCTTCCTGTAGAACTCAAATTTTCCTGCTTTTATTTCTCGCGAACCTAAATCCTCGGCAAGGAATCGAACGCATCGCCCCCGGCCCGTAACTTTTAATAGAAGTTAGCCGAGTTGAAGCATCGTGTTTCGAATAAAACCGACACAACGACGTCTCATCGGCCGTATACAAGCTCCGAAAAAGAAAATAACTACACCGCGATGGGGAAACAATTTTCCACCGGAAACGAAACACAGAGAAGGGGCGGTATTGAGCTCTTAAACGGCTCGGAACTTGAGCTGACCTGTCAGATACGTGAACACGGACGCCTTGAAATTTCCCTCGCCGCAGAGGACGCGGAGAATTAAAGCGTTGCCAACTATTCCCAGCAGACATAGTATCGGAATCACGACGCTGTAGACGATTATACCGTGAAAAGTCGGTTCCTCTAGCCAGAGGGTGATAACGTCGCTCGGTGATGTCCCGTCAGTTTCCTCGAGAAGCCAAGTCCTGCAACAACAAACCGTGTATGTCTACAGGGTGATCGTGCAAATTTCTCTTTTTGTCTTAGCCTTTTTTTAAAAGATTCGCATTTCAAGAACATTGTGTGAGATGTCAGGAACAAGAATCACATTCTCTTCGGAAAACTTGTTTCTACAACCTGACGTAGCTAGTTTATTTTTTATTCTTTTTTCCCCTCCAATAGAAAAGTAACATTGTTTCATAAAATTCTGAAAATTGTTTTCAAAGTTCTACCATTCAAGTTTTATAAATATTGAAACAATCCAACGTCGGTTCATGGACATGGGTATCTAGTTAAACGAAACCTTTTATTTTTTTTTATCTCGGGTATACCCCGTGGCCACAAAGTTGTCAACCGAACCAAAAGTTCACCTTTGGCTTTGTTTTTCGGTGCTCACTTGCGCACATTGTAGAATCTAGTAACACTGACGTTAATTACATTACGAGACTGATCATTGCGAATTGTTGAGTCGTAGAATGTTGGCGCAGCTGCGTGAAGCATCACGCACTTGCGTGGACCACGCAGCCGTTTCAGCCATTAATTGTTAATCGACGGCCGGAAACGTGTCGAAATGAAACGCGTGCTTGCCTTTTGCACATCACCGCCATTTGTCCAGACAAATTCCCTGGGCTGGTCGTCATCGTCGCTGCTCGTTGTGACAGTTCTCGTCGTACCACTGACACTGTATCACAACGATAAAAGCTTCTTTTCCTTCTTGCATTTCCAGATTAACTAAAGCTGTTCGAAGCTGTCGATCCAACAACTTCGACTGTATCGACAGATCTCGCGACGAAATGATCCTTTCCAGCTCGTTGAAGCGACGCGCTCGATTACTGCATTTCGAGCGACGCGTTCGAATCGCACTGTTAACACTCGGCCCAAGCGAGGGTTTTAATGTTTCTAAGAGGCATCGGATAGATTACTGATAATAGATACGCAAATACCGCGCATCCGTGAATCGATACTCGGTGAATCTCGTTCGTCGTCGGATTGGTTCTCGATATCTCATTAGAAACGGTTTCTGAAGTACGCAAACACGGGACGAATGGCGTGGCAATAAAACTGGAATTTAATACGCTCGACGCAGATGACACCAAAGCTTTACCAGCTTTCTATTAAAATGTGAAATTTCAAACCCGATAGGGTATTTACGATAATCTTTATAACTTGTAACGTAATTGTCCGATACAGATGAAACTTTTCTCATTTTCATGAAACAATAAGAAGTTACGGAGATTTGATAAAGTATCTAAGAAACGTTTAATTTAAATCGTGAAATAGTATTATCGTACGAGAAACCCAGTTTGTTTTTTATCGATACCAAATTCGAGAGAGTATAATAAAATAATTCACCGAAATAATCGGCCAAAGTACTCGACTGAAATATTTGGCCTGAAGCAATTAACTGAAAGCAATTAATTAACAGTAAAAGTAGCTTACTAAATGTTAGTAACCAAAAATTGCTATCAGTGCACCATCAACAGCAGCAGAATTTTGAAAGGATGACCAGTTTCGTAGTTCAAGTATTTAAAAAAAAAAAAATAAAAAATAATACTAAATTTTACCGTAGCTCTCGTTCAATAAAAATCATACCTGAAGTTGCTTAGTTAGATATAACAATATAACTAATGACTAATATAACTAATGACTCCCACTGTGGGATGCCAAGTGGAATTCAATTAATTCGATTGCGTCCAAGGGTGCCGTCATAATGTTTGAGCGGCTAGAACTCCTCTCGATCGATTCCCAAATTTTATGAAGCCGTGGATACCTCGTCTTAATCATTTTCGAGCATTAACGAAGGAGGTTTGATGTATCCATGGTAACAACCGCGATAACAGCTATCGATCCCAGGGTTCGGGCCACCTTTCGTCACTCTCCGACACATGAATTAATCGCGGGAAAATTTCGGGACACGCGTCCGATATATACGAGACCTTGCTACTGATCCCGACGGCTTGCCAACTGGAGCGGGATAATTTTATTTCCAGAAATTACCCGCGGCCACTGATCAACTAATTTGCCCCGTTAAGCCTGCCACGTGGCAATTTACGTCTCGATCGCGCACGGCGGGTTCGTTCTGCCAATTTAAGGGGGAGGTTAATCGCGACATGTATATCGATTCTTCGTTTTGTTCTACCCTCAGTAACTCGATTATGAGGTTCGGAGGGTAGCTCGAACCGTGTCACGGTTGTTGTTAAATCGCAGCGATTATTGAATGCGCGTCGACGTTTAATGTCGTTCGAAGTAATTATTTTGTTTACTCCGATTGTTATAACGGTGATATCGATGATTATCGTGGATTAATCGACGTTTACTTGGATGGAGATTACGCGAGTCAGAGAATTTCACGAGGAATGTGTGTAATCGTGATTTATGACAACAATGACGATGTGTGATGACAATGGCAATATATAATGACAATGATGATGTATAATGAAGATATGATAATGATATGATTCATCCATCGTCCACAATTTAATAATGACATATTCCTATCACCTACATCGATCATCTGTTGACCGTGCTCACTGGCCAAGTTTTAATTAGCGAAAGGAGTTGGTCGTCCTGACAGCATCCAGTCTCTCCCGATGTCGCTATCTCGATCGAGAAAGGTGTCGCTGACACGGATTTCTCTTTCGGCGGCTTAAGTAACGTCTAAAGATAGGAGCATTGTCTTGGAAGCGCGCTTCACCTCCTCCTCCTCCTTCTACTCCTCTTCCTACTTCTCTCGTTGAACTCTCGAAAGGGCTACTGATCTATGAATAGGTCTTCCCTCGCTTCCTCCTTGCTTCTCTGGTATAATCCTCCTGCGTTCTTCGCCTCGTCGTCAACCCTTTTTATCCGGCTTCACTCGACGATGCTGACACAAAGCTGGCGGGTGTTAGCCGCCGCGCGCCGCGACGGTGAGCTCGATTTACGGATGCAAGGAGGAAGCAAAACATTTGACACGGTTCTTTCGGCAACGGGACCACGATACCGGAACTGAAAGAACATTAATGATCCCTAATCGGAATCTCGTGGCGATTATTCGATTGTCTGATCGGTATAGTAATTCCAATAGAGGTCGCTGTATATAATTACGACGAGTACGTACGATGATAATAACGAAGCATGATGACGACGACGATGTATGATGATATCGATGACAACGATGACGAACGATGTCAATAACAATGTCGATGTATGATGTCAATGGCAATGACGACGTATGATAACAAAGATAACATGTAATGATTGTAGCAGTGCGTATGATAGCAACGACAACGACGGTTTACACCTACTTATAATGACAAAAAGGAATGCGTAATGACGACAACTATGGCTGCATACGATGACGATGACATCCATGTATACATAACATCTTTCCCGTATATTTGCATCCAACTGTATATAAATGAGCATATTTCGCATACCTGAGTCTATTCTGCCTGTAAATGCATGTTTCCATATTTGCATACAAAATGTGCATTTACATAAATGCCCCGCAGTATAATTATTATATCGTCAGAAAAAGTGCATCCAATAATTGCTCGGTGCAAATTAATGATTGCATGACGTCATTTCATGCACATTAATACACATACTTATTATTTTAGTATAAATAAAGTAGGTCTCACGAAGTAAGGTCTCGTTTAGGTACATATGTTTCCTTATGTTTTACATAAATTACTATACAGTTTACGTATGTTTACTCATTTTTATACACGTTATTTATATATGAAAACATACACATTTACATATGTGTTTTATATGAATTACTATAAAGTCAATTAAATGGGAAACGTGGAAAAAATTCGTATGACGAGTGTCATGCGATACGAAAAAACAGAGAACGAAGTTATTTTTCTATTCCGTATGAGTTCATAACTTGATACCGACATTAATCGACTTGTTTTCGTTGCAACCTTGTTGTGAAAGGGAGGCAAATAATACAGTGCACGCGAATGGTGAAAGTTCGCTTTCGTTTCCTCTCTTGTATTCGCCCTTTTTTCTTCTATTTCCACATTTCAAAGAGCGGGCATACCAGAAATTTCTTCGCCTGTAAAAACCTTTCGAATCAGCTCGCACGGAATAAAAGCGAACGTAAAAATGCAAAACGTAAAATTTCCAAGTTTATTTTTGTTTTCCAGATTTGTTGAGTAGCCTGCTTCTGTAGTAAGAACAATTCGTATTTTTCATTATTAAGAACTGTTCGTGCATTTTCTTAAATACCAAAGTCGAATACCGTTACCAACTGAAGTATTTTCGTTTTAACTGTTTGTGACCGAAGGTTGTAGATTTTAAATAAATTCCACGTATCACAGAACGCCCTGTATAATGGTAAAAGTCGTTTCCGCTTCTCGTGCAACTACCCAGCCGGTAAAAAATTAATTTACCCGCGTCGAGTCGCGGCGATCCTTGACTAATCACGAGGCCTAATCGGGAACGACGCACGACCGCTTTCTTTATCACATTCTGATCAGGGCCGGCCATTATTCCCCTCGAGACTGTCGCTCGCATCGCGAAAGTATTTTATTTCACTTCCGTGAGCGCCTCTGGACCTCGGGGCGCGCACCGATCGATCATTACCCCTCGACCTTCTCTCGATTTCACGTTTCTTCGTCCTTCTTGATCTTCATTATCACTTTATCGTCGTTCCTATTTGTCGCAGGCATAATGCAACGCATGATGCCAATGGCCCAGTCATAGGTAACTCTTTTCGATATTTTTTACAGTCGATTAACGTACTATTTAAACGATCGACAACGATTGTATGAAATTGTTTTATAATTACTACGATGACGTTGTATAATGTTAACGACAGTATACTCATGACAATGACAATGACAATGACAATGACAATGACAATGTATGAACAATTTGAAAACATACAAAGTTTCGCAAAAGAGCGCGCAAAAATATCGCGGAAATCGAGAAACTCCGGCATTAATATCTTCGTAAATATTTTGTCACGGAGTTGATGAAAACATGGCGATTAATATTCCGACGCGTCGAAAGGTTACCATGGAATATTCCGAGTAATTGCGCAGCCGTGTTTCATCAGCCGTAACGAGACAAAGGTACAATAAAAGTAAATTCATTTATTTATTTCACTTCCGCGAGCGTCCCAAAAGCACGGGGTCTCGCATCGATCGATCGTCACGCTCGACCTTCTCCCGATTCCCGAGGTCAATCTCACCGCTGGATCACCCCTTCGTCTTTCACCTCGGAGACATTTATTTTCCTTTACGTACCTACGGCTCCTTTCGTCGGGATTCTCTTTCTTTCGCTGACTGATTGCTCGCCGATCCACCCGCCCCGTGTTCTTTCGGTTCCGAACGAGGTCACGACACGCGTGGCAGTCGCAATTTTTCTTTAAAACGATGTCGAATCGACGTGCCCCGTGACAAGTTGCCCCGGCCCGTTCCACGTCGGAGATGCGGCAGAAATGAGACAGTAGTTAAAACATTGGATGGTTGGTGGGCACCACCAATAGCTACGCCGAGATGTAAAATTTGATGGGTGCAAATGTAGTTGTCACAGATAAGATTCAAGATATTTCTTCAAGGCTTCTTTTGGGAAATTATCAAGTCGTACGATAAATAATTTTATATTTATTGATACATATCTTGAAAGCTAGAAAAGTAATATTTGTAGTGTTATTTCATTCTTGATATAACATTCTTAATACTTCTATTATAAAGTATTTTGCTGAAAACATTATATATTTTTAACTACATCTTTAATTATATTTTCATTGTGTATGCATATAATTTATTTTAGAATACATATCTACACACCATTATATATTTAAAAATATAGGATGTTCTGTAGTGCAATGCATAATATTTAATATAATAGACAATTATATTTTATAATGAATATAGAATACATACAAAAAACAATAACAATGTTATAGTAATATATGTATTTTAAAATATTATTATATATTCATATATTTTTTCACACAATACTTATATATATATTCTTGTGTTACCTGTATGTATTGTACAAAATGTTTTATAAACCCCTCTTCTTAGGATTATTAAAATAAATTGTGTAAATGTAACTCTTTAAAAATTGCCTACCAAATACGTGAGCTCAGAGTTGCAATCAACATTGGCAACAAACGTTTATTTCGAACTTTGATTCCTCAGAAATCTTTGCCCAACAATCATTATATTTATAACCGTCCGAAGTAATTATTTTTGGAAAAGATCCAAATTCTAGTCCAACAATGTCGCGTGACGTGCAACATGCATGGCATACATCCACAGGATGTAAACAAATTTTTCAATTCGCGAATTTCAAGTACGAGATTCTAAATTTATCCACTACCAGAGTCATTTTATTTCTGCTACCTTTAAATCGCCTATCAGTCTCTAATTTTAGTTTAAATCTTAACCGCGTCTTTGTTCCCGAGCCTTATACTTTCTAATTGGCTCGAGAGCTGCTAACTTTGCTCGAAAGTTGCTTATATACGACGAAGGTACGCGAATCCGGTACCTGAGAAACGGTCTAATAATACACGTCATATTTGGCCTGTAGCGACGCGTCAGCTAGTTAATTAATGCGCGAAGTTCGAGCGCTGTTCGTACCTGTTAGCAAATTTCCACGCAACTTCCACGCTGGTGGTTCGCTACCTTGAATCGGAGTTAGAATACTTAATTTGCTTGGATAGGTTTCACTGTCAACGGAAAAATTCGTCTTTCGAAAAAAAAACCTCCCACTGATGCACATAGCACTTAGATATGGAACTCGATGGTATCATTTTATCAACGCTGTCCTTTGTCGCCACCTAATTAAACAGACAGTATCAGCGAAACATATGGCGATCAATTAAAGTGGAGTGAAAAATGAATTTGCGTCATATCTCTGATTTTACGATACTTGGCTTATCAGTTTATCGTGAAGTTGGGAAAAATTTGTTAAAAAATCTATCGATACAGTTCTTGTATAAAAATGTACGAGAAACTGACTTTTATATATATATGTATATTGATTAGGTATATAAATATTAAGTGTATGTATTTTATATAGCGATTATAAATATTTGACTTTTCATAAAGTATTTTATAAAACCGTCCACGAAACATTTTTATTCAAACTGAATTTTAATGCTAGACCGCATTAAAGATTTGTTTACAAGTCTTATTTTTAAAAGAAAACTTCCTATAATAACATTTTCTGGAGATCCGTTACGATAACAATATTGTATACATAAATTTTGAAAGGATAAATATACCGACAAATTCCAGAAGCGTGCGTAGTAGCCAGAATGGGTGGAAGGTATAATAAAAGTAAATTCACAAATCATCCCCTTTAGGGTACAATCTACTTTATCTTGGTTGCTAGATGTGTATCAAGTAAGAAGGGGGTGTCTCTCCAGAAAGAATAATTTAAGGCATGTAGACTCTACATTGTAGAGGTGACTTACGGTAAGGTGTCTGACTATTGCCGACCATTTCTACTTGCGTCACAGTTCCGTATGTATTGTCGGTGGTACTATCTGTTATACCGTGACACTAACTTTAGCAATTACGAATGCTTTGAATAAAATTTCGTAGAAATATTTTAAAGACCTCGATACAAAAAGAATCTATTTTTTAACACAGAAAAATGAGTAGTTATTTCGATTGCTCGAAAGAAATACACTTAGCTTTGTTGTGCCTCTTTCTATGGAAATTGATACATCCCGAGCCCACGCACAACGAAATGGGACTTTGATTACGGAAGGTTTCTCCGAACAAGGGGATTATTTATGCGAACATCCTTCAAAAGCGCTTTCCATTTCCCAACGCCTTCGCGCTGAGCACTTCAGCTTTATCTTCAAACTACGGATAGTTAATCTCGCGATTTAAGAATCTCATCCTTTAAGGAAAAAACACGTTCAAGATGAAAACAAAGACTGTTCATAGTTGGAAATATTATCACGCATAATATGCATTCAATTCATTACATTAATATACAATATTAAATTACACATTTTCAATATAATATATTAATATATATTCGTGTATATTTCGAGCGAATAACACTCTGACCACACTATTATGTTTATTATATAATATAACGTATTCTTTTAATCTATTTATGCTAACATAAATTAATACAAATTAATGTAAACGCATTATATTAAAATATATCATATTAAAGTACACTTCGATATAATATATTTCTGAGCACACTGGAATCAGTGGAGCATCGAATACGTAATTATATTATATCAAAACATGACGCGTAAACACCCGTTATACTGAAAGCTCTCAAAACTCATTTTGATCTGGCAAATCTACGAAACATGTGACGATCGCATCGGAAACTAATGGAGAAACTAATTCGCATACGAGAACGGGGGTGGTCACTTTCACCGTGTTATCGCGTATCCGGCGATTCGGGGGTGCTTTCAGGGTGAAAGATGCGCTTGCGCGAGCCACGCTTACTTATCCGAGCCAGAACGACGCGCAACAACCATGCGAGCTTCAGTTTTCAGCAGGGTCTCGTCGAGGAAAAAACCGATCGTCGCTCCGTTCGACCTTGCCAAAAAGTTTTCGATCGTCGTCCGCGACGCAATCGACGCTCTTCTACATATACGTTTTCTTTTTTATTTTTAATTTTGCTCGACGCGACCGTAATTGTGCTTCAGCATGTGAGTCATTGGAAACAATAGAGGAAAGAAGCGATCACCCGTGGAGTCGTCGCCGATCCACGTGTGAAGCAAGTGCGCTCTTTCGTGTCTTTTGGTGTTTTGTATACGAAAATCGTTTTTATTATTGGTTCGGTACTGTGAGGAGTCGATGGACGTTCGTGGGGTGATTTTTTAACTGAATATTTATCAAGGAAATGTCATTGGTGCGAGAAAGGAAGTGATTGGTAATTGCAAGTTTGATTGAGTTTTTTAAAATTAAAAATCGTTGTCATTCGTGGTTTCTCAGGCATGTAGTTTGCTGGAAATATCGTTATTCAGCTACTCGAGAGAAGTGACAAATTATTTTATACGTTTTTTCTCGCGAAGATACGTTGTTAGTTATTTGTTGTTACATATTTTGTCTATATTTTTTTTTTAATTATAGTTAATAGTTTTACTTCATACTTACGCATTCAAGTTAATGCTCATGCATTATATTTAACAATGACACATCATACACAAACATTGCGTCAAATAATCGTACATTATAATAAAATATCATGTACAAAGTTTATACTCGAACATTGTACGTAAAATATTATTTTCAAGCATGATACTCAAATCGATATACTCAAATAATTCGTTATTTAAACTGGAAACAATACACTCAACTATATTCAAACATTACATGGATACATAACGTGTACTCGAAATTACATTTATCATTGCACTCAACGTTTATTTCCAAACAGTTTTTAAACAAGAAAAACCAACATTAATTCCTTCCATTAAAAGCTCTCTTTATCACTGGTACAAAAACCCTGGGAAAACTCTAACGAACTTCATGCTCGAGGGCTCGCGAATGGCTTTACTCATTCCAAGTAAATTGATTAATTGAACCACGGGACGAATTCGAGAAAAATTGGAATGCGAGGGATTATTTTCGGTCGTGAGTTTTCGAGAGTACCCGGTCACAGATTGTTGAGTATCCGGTGGTGATTCAGAGGACATCGAGCCATTCGAACGAGGCTTCCAAATGCGCGCACGAGGAAGTTGAAGAAAGAAGAGTTCCTGCGAGGTTAGAACGGTGTTTCCTGCGAGAATATACGACGTGCTGTATGGAAACGTCAGCCCTCCCAGGACACGATGAAGCCGTTCAGAAAAATTCCACCGAGCTTCTTGATCGGGGTTTCATGAACAGCTGCCCGCCAAGCAGTTTCCCCGACAAGTTTCAAGACTTCTTCGCTGCCTTGAACGAGGATTCCGACGACCTTCCCAGCATGCTCGAGGACAAGCTAATACCGAGGTAAATGAACGTCATGGATTGTTTGTTTAATCACAAGAGAACTTTCCGATAACCCTACAACGGGATAAGTGACTCTATCGAAATGACGACTGATTGTGGGACTACTAGTTCCACTTTATTCAGAAACATTATTCAGGAACACGAGGCGAGTAGTTGGAAAGGTGGTTCCAAGCTTTTCAAGCATCCTGTGCCCCCTAAATTGAACAAGATATGCGCCACTTGTTCACGTGCTCGCCGTGCGCTGAGACACGATCCCATAAACTTAAAGAAATTTATTTAAAAAATTGAACAGATTCAATTGTACACTCACGTGATTGCAAGCTTCTATTAATTTGAAACGTAGAAAAAGCGTCTAGTGTCGACGGAACTTCCCTCTGCTGTAAATAAAATGTAATTTCGAGCTTCCTGCTTACCGTCGATAGAAATATATATATATATATATATCAAAGATTCGTCGCGAGGAAAGGAAGCATGTCAGACTTGGCAAGTTTAATCTTCTTCCGTGTAAAAATTACACGAACCACCTGCATCGGCTTTCCATCTCTGGAAAGAGCCTGGAACGCGTCGCGCGCGTCAGTTTTAATGAGTCTTCTTGAAAAAGAGAACCAATACCGGTGACCTATTATCTGAATTTTATTTCATCTACTTGGAACAAACCCCCGACGACGAGTCCCCTCGCTTCCCAACAGTAATTACGTTGTCGTTATTACGTGGGACCGTAATTGCAATCGGTTTAGAACTAAATTAAAATTTTGTCGCGAAAAATTTCGGTAGGAAATATATAGAGGTGTATGTAGTTTTTTTTTTTTTTTAAACTTCAGCAGTAATTTAAACGAACGGCTTCAATCGTTAACCAGTCCAATCTAATTCCATCAAGTTTGAGATAATAGCGCATTCGAAATTTGAATTTGTTGCAGCGATTTAATTGTAATGAACGGTTGGATCTGCGCTTCCCTCTAACGCGGAAGTTAAATCCATTACGTAAATGGCACATAGGTACAACTTCGACGTTTGATGCGTTTTCTGGAGCATTAATGGAGGTTTGATTACCGCGAAACGTACAGTGTTCTGTTAGACTTGGACTCTGTCGTGAACTTTCTCGTGTTGAATATTCAGCAGTCTATCCACTGTCCGTAGCACGTGTAATCGGTGGATTGAAGGACTGAGTTGCATCGAGGATGTCGTCAGCTACTACACTCTCGACTTTCGCTGATTTCCCTTGAAAATATCAGAGACATTGTTAACACCGAAACTAGCAACGTGGTTGCTTTAATTTACGTTCTCGATTATGTATTTGGTTACATACAAAGATTTTGTCTAAAATCAGGCAATTATTAACAACGATTATACTGCTACTCTTACGGATAATTATCTATCATGGCAGAGAATTATTTTAGTATTTAATATTGGTAATAATGTTTATGAACATTTTTATTTTAATTACAGAGACGTAATTGTATGTGTTTATAATAAGTATACATTGACCTCGATAGTTATAACTTTAGCAAAACATTCCCTGTACGTTGCAACAGATAGTTCACATTCTCGAGCCAATAATGCAATAAAATGGCGGTCGTGTCTAATCGGCTGAATGCGTGGTTGCTCTGCAGCGTAAACCCGAATCTAAGAGTCTTCCGCTCGAAATGGTTTCGTTTCACATGAAAGACCATCCGGCGTGGCACAGGGCTCCGTACGTGTCCTACACTTGTACGAATTCGCCTGCGTTCCTGAATGCGGGAAATGTGATTTCATGATAAAGTCGTAATGTTGTTCTCGGCGTAGTCTGTTCGCGAACAACTCCAAGTGCTCCATTTGCAATTCGCCATTCCGAGCGGTCGTTCCACGGATACGAAATGGCTGTTCTCGTGTGGAATGCTATTCAGGAACACCGGGCGGGTAGTTGGAAGGGTGGGTCCAAGCTTTTCAAGCATCCTGCGCCCGCTAAATTGAATAAAATATGCGTCGACGTGGGTACGCGAGTCGATCCTTTCGAGGTAAACAGTGCTTATCCCGATGGAACGTGAGAAAGGTACGGCGCGGGACTGTAAAGATTGCACCTGACGAGAAAAACACTCAAACTGTGCTCTCTTATTCTGATAAATAGCTGTATTCTTGACATTTGTAGGTCATATAAAAAAAAAAAGTAAGGTATATACAATGATAGATTGTGGATATTTATGCATTTATAACAAATATAAATATACAAGGATGTTAATAATTACATAAATATATGAAATACGTGTTACGATATTTAGAAATTAATAGATACTTTACTTCACGTTTTTATTCTTTATTTATTTATATAGAAATTTGAATTTTTACGAACATCCGTTGGGTAATTATTATGTATTCTCAATTCTAGATAAGACTAATGATAATAATAGTAATAATAATAACAACCTCTTCTACCGATAACCGACTACACGAAACACTACGATGTAATAATACCTCGCTGCTACCATTATTTGCCAATTACGGAAATGAGAAAGAAAATTCGAAACGAAGCTTCAATTAACTTCAAAGCCCTCTGAAAAATGAATTCTCCTATCTATCAGGTTGAAAACGTGCCGCGCCAATTCGTCGAACGCGTCTCGAACTATCGTACAGTTATTCGTATTTATCTACCGTTCGAAACACCTGCGGCAATTCCCTCGACTCTTTGGTAAGAAAACAAAGTGGTGACAGTTGAATTAACCGCTACTTAAATTCACATCGGAAAACGCCGAAGGCAGTCGCGAACGTCGAAAATCCATTATAACAACCAACTATCAGCCACGAGTGAAAAACGAACGTTATCTCGATGCAAATTCTGGCGAGTAAAAGCTTTCACTGATTCGCGTGAAAAGGGAAAGGAATAAAGGGCCACCCTCTTTCGAGCACTCGACCCACCTTGTTAAAAATCGCCTGTTTGCGTGGCGACGATAAGGAGCCAATTACTTACACAAGAAGTGGGCAGCCTGCTGACATCGGAAGGTCACATATCACTTTACAGAAATTTATATTTAGAATGGAGATACTTTCTTAAAGATAATCGAAGTGATAGAATACAGAATATAGAATATAGAATATAGATTGCTAGGAAACAAACGTTGGACCTTCCGCAATCAATTCCTTATGTAAATAAAAATCGAAATGTCCTTTTCCAGTTTTTAATCCTGGGCTTCGTTATCGAGATACAAGCAGTTCAAGTTTTTGCGCCCGCTATCACGAACGTACGCGCCGCTGGAATTTAAGTGGCGCGCGCGCCGTGAATGAAATCGTATAAACTTTTTAATTGCCTGTATGTTGGTAACGAAGCTTCAGATTAAAAAAAAAATGGAAAAGGACATTTCGATTGCTTGTTACGCGAGAAATGAATCCTGAGAATTTGATTCCATTTCCGTTTAAAATAAGTATATTACTACAGTGTATTAAAAATGTTGTTATCACATCGAACAAGTGTCTTTGAATTTACAAACAAAGTGGATACGTAAATGTTGAATTGAATGGAATGCAGATTTTTCCCCATCTCTGATTTGCCATTTTTTGCGCCAACTCGTCGTCGATTTTCCAGACAGCAGGATACCCCCGACTTCGACTCGAAGGGCAGACGATGGAGCAAGAAGGCCTTTCAGAGGAGGAGCAGCGAGGTCGAAGTTCGTCTGCATCGCACCTCCTTGACAGGATCTCAAGGTCACACCACGGTGGACGGCTCGAAATCACCGACCCCTTCCAGACGACGTAGTTGTAGCATAGCTGTGGCCAGACCTACTCCAGACTTGCACAGGTAATCACATCGATTGCTCGAACGTACCACGCGATACAGACGACTCCATCCCAAATCGATCACCTCACCTTGTAAAAAATTGCGTGGGTTCAATCCTACATTGAGATGTTAATAATATTATAATTTTATCGAGATAAATATTGCGAATACATATAAATGCATTTATATATATATATATATATATTAATACAATTGATAAAATAAAATAATAACAAAGATATATAGCGGAATAAAGAAATGTTGGAATCGCTGATGGAACTGAGGTTGTGTAATGAAAACGTATAATTTAAATGTGTATTAATTGTATTAATTAATGTGTGTATATTATGTACATTATATATATATATATATATATTCATAATGTGAATAGCCTATACATTCGCAAATATGCATGGCTCGAGAAATACTTGAAATAAATTTGTTTCTTTGCCGAAGGAGAATAATGGGATCCTATTTGCGTCAAAGTATCGCACAGTTAAGTTTCTGCGTCTAATTATTGCTCCGTGGAATCTCTTTTTAATCTGAACTTTTTACAGGGCAATACTTGCGCAGCGATTTACGTAATTGCTTCTTCATTCGCTTTTATGACATGAAAGTTAAATTAGTTCGAAACTTTTCAAATTACTGCCACGGCCCTATGCAAATGTCCTTTAATCTGCCCGAAAGATATTTCTATAAATAAACAATATAGCGTTTTCAAAGTGGCATCCTATTGTCTTGTAAAAAGTTCGCGTGTAACGCGCACGTTTTTTTCTCTTTTCTTTTCTATTTCAATATTAATATTCGCTGTACGAGTTTTTCCAGCTACCGTAGAATTTGTTGCTTTAAATATTAAATCGTCACGATTGCGTAATATCGTTTCTTTGTTATTTTTTTTTCGCAAATTCTGTGTTCACAAATACGGCAGACTTGATTCTTGAAAAATGTACGAGTAACGATTGAGGTAATCCTTATGAGAAATTAAATGAACGAAGTTCAACGTAAAGTTAGTTAACGTAAGCTGAAAATTAGTAATACTTTAGTTGTAACTTTGATGCAATTATTATCCGTGTCGCTAACAATTAGAAGTGACGAACCATTATGTCGAAAGTAGTGCTACTTGATTACGACGCGTTAGCTTGGTACTGTTGACCAATTTCCCACCTTTCAAAATTATCGTAGCAACAAATACCCAGAAAAACACTGCTCGGAAACAGTCAACAATATCGAATAAATAATTTTTATAACTCTTGATTCACCAGAGTGAACAGATAAAAATTACATTGATAAGATGTGTTTTCTGTATATGTTTCTGTTCAAAAGTGATTATTTTCGAGCACTGTTCTTTGTATTTCAACTGTAAACAAACACTGTTTACGAACAATAGGTTTCTGCAAGCGGAGGCAGGCCCATGGGGGCACTTGTCACCCTCGCCCAGAAGCCCCACGAGGACTCCGGCCATAAGTCCTGGAGCAGCCTCGACCTCGTCACACCTGAGTCCAGGAACTAGCTCCGGTGGTCCTAGTCCGACCAGTCCAGCTGGTCCCGCAGGTTCGACGTCTGGATCACGTGCTCCTGGACCAAGGCAATATCGCGGAAGGACCAGTAGCATGCCAGCAGTTCCACGACACAGAGTGAGTTTTCAACCGACTTCGAAAAGGAGGAGGTTACTCGATTCGAGATGTATATTTTTTTTATGTATGTTACCCGATTACGCCCACGCGGCTTGACCGATCGATATGAAACCTCTTGCATCTCGTAGAGCATGCCTCGTGAGTGGTCCCATTGTCAAAAAATTTTTGTTCCCAAGTATCGACGAACTGTGTACTATGCAGAGATGAGAAGTTGGCTAGTGTCTCCGATTGGTAACGGTATAATCGTTTTCACTACACCATAGAATTCTGTATTATAATTTATACCATAGTATGATCTAGAAGATTATATGATCTGTTACCAATCAGACTCTCTATTCATCTTCCCATATCTGCACGGTAGTTACTAAACTTTCAAGTTTAACTCGATCGACCTTTTTTACAATAAAAATTGGAAAATTTGCAATTTGGGAGCTCCTGTGCAGACCTGGCCACTTTTAAAGTGATAGTATTTGAGGTATTGTTTTGGCCACCCTCAGACGTTAACGACAGGCCTGGTTCAATTATCGAGGTAAAGTTTCGATCACTTAGCGAGGAAATGCTACAGTAAGAATAGAGTCCGCGTTCTGTGGCTATTGTTTAGCATTCCTTTCACTGCAAACGCACCCGTGCTTGCAAATGGGATCATCCCCTTTAAGTTCGCAGATTATCATCCGTACACCTGAAAAGCTTGAGCAAACTACTCCTCCGTTTACAATGGTACTACGCGTTTGCAGCAAAATCAATAACGTTGTTGTTTCGTTAATTTCCGGCACGACTGCCGCTAGTCCCCCGAAATATATGTAGTTGGCTGCAGGGATGTTTACAAACTAATCCACTGCGTGGCGTTTCTATTCCCGATCCATTAGTCGGAATAAAATTTGTTTCTCATCGGTGAAGTGCTATTGTCGAAACCTAACCTCGAGTGATACTCCATTACGGAATATAAAAAGAGGGTTGATGCCGGGCATTTAATCAGTAATGCAAGATATCATAAATCATTGACGATAACGTTTGATGGACACTTGTATTAGCGATGCTGATGGAATACCAGCTATTCCCTGATGAATCGTACTGCGAATTGTTTCGTAGAACAGCTCTGATAATTCCTGAAGAATAGACGTTTCTTCACTGAAGAAACTCGAATGATTTACACATGATTTAATGTGTCACGATCAGGAAAAATTTTAGAACGACATTCAGATGTAAAAGAAAAATATATAATTCGTTTATAATGAAACAAAAACAAGTCTTATTTAATATACATATCGAATCAAGAGAATTCTATTTAATTATACATAGATCATGTATTTGTCTGTACATCTAAAGAAAATCAGTACATTTATATGATATAAAGAACATATACGTGGTCAACAAATAACAATTTATACATTCTTCGTTAGAAACAAAAACATTCTTCGCGAAACGTTAATATCACAGCAAAATGGTATTCCCCATCATTGTTTAAATAATAAGTGTCGTTAATAATTAATTTAACTGTTGTCAGAAATTAATATTTGGTCGATGCAATCAATAGATATTAAAATATTGACGAAATTCTCACGATTAACAGAAACAGAACACTTATTGATATCAATACAAGACGTTTAATGTCAACAATCACAATACACTCGAAAGGACAAGCGTACCAAAAATTCATGGACATCACAGAACGCTTTTAGGAAATAAAAAAGAAATGTTCGTCGGGGTCGTTGAACGTCTCGCGATCGATTCACGCGTTAATTTCGACACCCAGACCGACTTTGTGACCGCCTCTTGTAACGTTGGCGCAGTCGATGTTGCAGGACAAAGACACGGTGACGCTATCGTCCAGTTTCTGCTGCAAGCTCATGCCTAATTGAAAGTCGGTGTTGAATTTGAAACGAAAGGTCGACGTGTCGTCGATTTTGCACTTGGCCGCCGCTCCGAGAGTCCATTCTTGTGCGTTGCCGTTAGTTGCCAGGATTCCGTCAATCGCGGCGTCCCAGAATGCGTTCACTTTGATTAATAAAAGAAGCATTACTTTATCGGTTGCTATGATACGGTAAAAATAAATGAATAGGTAGGATTTAACAATTAGAGAGATTTTTGTGTTGCGTGCTTTGAGAAATGATCGATATGCAAAATTGCCGGTTTATTAATCAAGTTCATCATGAATAATCATGTCAAATAATCATGTCATTAATCGTGTCAAATTTATCCATGAATTTATTATCAAATTTGTTACATTCGTTATGAAGTTCATTAAATTTATTATGAAATTAATCCTCGAATTTACCATCGAAATTAAATTTACCGTGAAAATTGTTATACCGTATTTATTAACGGAAGAATATGTTATCGATAACCGTAAATGGACTGGCATTATATTCAAAGGCTTATCGAACATTATAACTAATATAAATAAAACGATACAAGGGATGCAATTTTCCAATTTTTTCAATTTTTTCAATTTTTTCAATTTTTCTTTCGTGTTTGCACCGACAGTGACGGTTTTTGTGCGTTTACGACACGGGCTTTGACTTATGATGCATGTTCCTGATTAGAAGCACGATTTGGTGCGTAATAGGCGTATCGAATGAATTTAATTGGGTGTTCGATTACAGCTTGCGCCGCAGCAAACGCTGTTGCAGCGGATCGTAATTGTAACCCTCGTGTCGACGACCAGTTCAATTATCCGGCCTGATATTATCACGCACGCTGATTAAGTATGCACTGGCATAACCAAGAGATTCGAAATGCCCTAAGGCGCAGAGTTATTCGTACGTTGAACGAGCCTGGGCAAATTTCCATTCAAGTTAAAATGAGAAATTATTATTTAATGTAATAATTTATTTTGAACCATTATTTACAGTACAATTATTTGAAAATAATAACATCAATTCATTTGAAATAATAGCTGACTCGAGTAACGAATTATTTTATTTCACTTTCTCGTTTCAAATTTAACGAAAGAAATAATATTCGAAATGATTTGGAAGAAGTTTCATAATTATTTCAGCTAATTATAAAAGGAAGTACTTTAGTATTATATAAATTCAGAAGTTCCCAGAACCTTGAACAGTCGATACATTTTTAAACAAAAATTGTACGAACTCTATGCACTGAAGCTTCGGATTCGATTCGGACTTTTTAAATAAATAATGTCCTTCGGGAGAAAAAAAAAATTATCCCTCTCAATTTACACTCACAAACTTCATTATTGGCAAGAAGAAGACGAATAATCTACGTCTCCCGCCGCGATAAAGCCACTCGAGCATTTATTTGCCAGAAATATTTTCCACCCTTACCGCCCACGCTTATATTCGGTTACGATTGGCCCGTTAATTACACTCTGCCGCGCGGAATGTGAACTCGAGAGTGTATAAAATATGCATAAACGCGACGAACACCCGTTTCGGTTTATCGCGGCCGTACCGCGATCGCGTCGAGCGTATAAATAAAGATAAGGCTACCTGGACGAACCTTTCCGTAGCAATAATAATTTCGATACAACTTTTCATCCGTAATCACGAATATCGATTCCGCGGGACTAATAACGCCACCCTTGACGGTGAAATTGCCACGTGGGTTTATTCAGCTCGTTGCGAATCTGCCTACGCTTTATCATCCCTTGTTTCTGCTGAATCGAAATTGCAAAGGGGGTACGTAATCGTCGCGATAAAGCGACGGAGGATCGAGCGTATAAACAAGTCAAATGTGGGCTGGATAAATGGCAGAGGGATGAGAAAATTACCAAAAAAATGAAAGTGCGATTATTACTATTCTTTACCGTACACTTTTTATTTTTTAGAGTGGTTCATTTGTGAGCCGTTAGGGGAAGCAAACTGGTAATCAGCAGGCATTGTTTACGCAAATATTATTTTATCACGAAATAGGTAACATTAATATTATTATTCCGCGCGTTCTTTTTATTTTTTATTTTCGTTTCTATTGTCTAAGCATTTGTTTATAAGGTTTCAGTCAAAGAAATATAAATTAACAGTCAGTTTTCACTATTTAAATAAATTTTATATATATATATAAACAAATTCTTACATAATAAACTACTTTTTCGCTTATGAAGAGTAATAAAATTTGTTAACCTTTGTACAGAAGAGAAAGTCCGTACTCGATCGGTATCGAGGTACATCGAAAATGAAAACCAACATCACGGTAACTGAAAGCTACGCCAACGTCGTTTTTCGTCAATTTGTTCATTTCTGTGCTGTAGCCACCTTGGTAGCCGACGGTGATGCCCTTGAAAGCGGTCACTAACGACCCCAAAATATCCACGTTCATATTCTTGTCACTGGCTGCAAATGAAACGTTTGAATCGTATTATTTAATATAATGATTATATTATTTAATATAAAACACTTACAGTGTCACAATTAAATTTGATTCGAAACCGAATGTTTGCAGTAAAATTCTCATTCGAAAACATTAATAACACCATTTTTAAATTAAACGAGATACGTATGAAAAAATTACGTCGGTGTCGCAATGAAATTCTATTTCAAACCGTGTATTTGCGATAGAAGTCTCGTTGAAAACTGCGAGGAAATAAAAGTTGTTCTTTTTTTTTTTTTTAAGTAAATGGTTCGAACCTTCGGTTTCATGGAAAAAAAGTTATAAATATTAAACGCTATTTTGACCTAGTAAAGTGACGCGATCGTATAAAAAGTTTCTGCCATCAACGTTATCGAATACTGAAAACGAGCGTTAAAGAGAATTTTTTTTCCCCCCAACTCTTTCGATGGAGAATATAATTGAAAAAATTGATTTTTTAAACTACGTCGTAGATAAAATGAACGTTTTCACTCCGCTCGAAGTGTCAGGGCGAAATGTTGCCAAACTCACCTCTAAATACACACGCTTATTGCGTTTGCATAAACTACATTCAAACAACAATGTTTTCCCATTACATTTTCTGCAAGCTTCCAAAGTTCAACCTTAAATTCTAGGAACAAGTTCCAATTATCGCATAGAGCAACGCGAAGTGTGCATATGCAAATGGTGCCCCTCGTGTTTCAGTTTGAAACTAGGATCTGTTCTAATTTCCTCGACTGTGTATATTACCGCGGACGGAGTTTGGAAAAATGTAATTGAAAAAATGAATAACGAATATGACTTCAATGATTTGTGTAATAGTGACGCGAATAATTAGTAAAAATTTAGATTTCTTTGAGATTAGAATTTTATTGCGAATCCTTATGAAGTCATGTATAGACTGTAATGTTTTACATACTATATATAATTTTGTATGATTTTATATATTATATATAATTGTTAACGAAAGCAATCTCGATTACTTGTCAATTGCAATTACTCTTGACAGAACATTTCTGACTAACAACTAATTTATCTTGATTAGTCTCGTAATCGTAATTTTAGCGATTCTTGAATCGCGTCTAAATATGTCCGCGGTAAAATTATAAACAGACGAAGTTCGAGGAACACCGATTCGAAATACGTTCGCTGCATTTCGCCAGCGAAAAGTGCATAAATTTCGTCTGGCGTGCGTCGAGTGCTTTAATAAACAACTGGTCGAGCAGGAACACTACATTTTGTTTGACAGGATTAACAAAGGGGGTCATTGATGCCGAGCAGAGGCATTTCTGGACGGTTTCCAAGAATTTCATTGCGAACGTTTCCCCATGATTCCCGTTTCCATAGCACGCTTGAATAGATCGTCTTTGAAGGGCCACGAGCGCCGTTTGTCGTTCGGTACGGCGACGAATGTGAAGTTGATTGCGTTTATTAACATGGAATATTCCTCGTTCGAATTGCACGGGCTGCTGAAGTTGTCGTTCGAATTGAAAAGAAAAAAAAAAAGAAAATCGCCACGAAATCGTTTGCCCCCGTTCTTCAATTAAGACGCAACGCGATCGCGGTTTAATTGCAGAATACACGGGAGCTAAAATTGAACGTTCTGTACGATAACGCGTCGGAACATTTTTTTTATATTTTTATTCGTTGCTCGAAGTGTTTATTCGGACAAGAATTTTCCCCATTTCCGGTTATCGACCGTGTGCGTTCCACTCGTCGACGAAATGGGCGCGCACTTACAGAAACTGCAAAATAGCTCGCGCAAAAAGTGTGTAAACATCGAAGGGAACTAACAGATGGAACAGAGCGCGTTGAAATTCTGTTTGTTGCAATTGGCGCCAATCTTCATGGCCTTGGCTGCGGTTCCTGGGTTGTAACTAATTTCCGTGCGTAGACCGGTATCTGGTATCGGGGTTCGACCGAAAAAATAGCCAATGACCACCGTACCATCTGTCGTCCATTTCTCCAAGAAGCTTCCATAATCCGCAGTCTTGTACTCCGCGTCCGCTGTACCTGTTAACTGCGATACATCCAATCCAAATATACATCCAAACGTAATACCAAATGATATAGATATATACTAAAGTCATCCTTACATAAAACAAAATTCCTGTAAAATTCCGCCTCTTAATTTTAACATTAACACGTGCCCCAAACCATCGAAGATTTTAAACGGAAAATATATTTTTTCGATTGGTCACTTTCCTTTTTGTAACTCGGGTAAAAATTAATGAAATGATTTGAAATTTACCAGAGTTATTGCTTATAGTAATAGGAAGAAGCTCAAATAATTTCAGATTTTTATCTGAATTATTTTTGTTTAGGATCGTCAATTTAATTTTATCGCGTACCTACAAACGTCCGTTCTTACTTTCATTTCATCGCAGTTCAAGGACAAGTCGCTGCCCATTTCAAAATTTCCGCCCGTCTTCCTTGCGGTGAGCTTGATGAGACTTTTGCCATAATGATAGCCCGTCCTGAACACGTCCCTCGCGCTTTTCCCGAGGTCCGAAAAACTCGGCACATTCATGACGTGTCACTTCGATTAGGTTGACGACGGAATCACGCACCACTGGGCAATCGAATTAGCTGCAATTTCACGTATCTCTCGGTATAATTTTACTAACGTAATCCTGCAGCTTATGCTTTCAAAAAGTGTACATTAAAATTTGATTCTTTGAATCGAAATCTTCGAAAGTGAGAGATGCGAGTTGTGACAATCCGAAGGACATAAGATATAAGAATCTTAAGAGATATCAATGATAACACGAGGAACATTAGTTGTAACGATCTGAAGGACATAAGATATAACAACAAATATAAGTTACGACAATCCGAGGGTACAGTAATACCCAGCACTCAGAACAACTCAAACCCTTGCTATCTATCGATCGCTATAGTATCGTAAATACTCCGCCGGAAGCTGCATCACATAAACGCGATACTGTAACTCAAACCAGAAGGTAAACAAGGCATTATCTCGGAAGTTTAAGCCCGATCGGAACATTGAGGCGTTGAAAGCCACCGCAGCGAAGGAGCAACGGTTCATTACGATCAAATATTTACTAGAATCCAATGGTTCGTCTAATAACATACTTGTTAACAGATTATGCACATTGGAGGCTCTAAAATTCAATGTATTTTCAATATAACTGACATAAGAGTGATAACTTCAAAATTGTTCAGCTAGGATCCACTCTTTCACCAAAGTATCACTTTGAATTTTCAATCAACTCCTATCGATTTAATAACGCATTATCCAATATTTCGGTAAAAAATGTCGGAATTGTTAGAGTGAAATACAAGAAATCCAAAGTTCGTGGATTAATGGAAGCAACTAAAATTGTTGACATTTTTGACATATTTAACTTGAATTTTAAAAATCTACATGGAATGTTACGCTTCTTTGAAATCCTTCCTACGAAATTGGACTCTTATCGAAGCAGGATTCGATCGCATTAGATCGCGAATGCTCTCGAACGATGTAGCTCCTAAAGGAGCATTTTCGAGCCTCTCCTCCACAAGTCACTGTTTTATCCTCGAGCTGACGATGCCCTTCGATGGTTCGATCGGCTACTTCAGAAACGTCTACGCTTTCTTTGACATCGGGAACTGCAATCGAAGTGGATTACTCGAATGGCGCTCGAGTTACTTCGAAAGACAATTAGAGGCGAGTTAATTATCCTTTTTGAAGAAGGAAGCTCCGCGAGGAATTTTATCAGCTAACGAGCGGTGATGCAGATGCTGGAAAGGTCTCGAGTAAGGGATTTAGAAGTTTCCAGGAAGGTTCGACAAGGACGATTAATTGTACGCGATGTAGAGAAATAGTAATTTGTTCTCGACTTTCGTCTGTACATGGGAAAATTAGAAAGAATAGATATGTGACGATGTAAAAGTCGCGAGAAAGGGGTCGAGAGTTCACAACTATTATTTTTGTAATAAATAGTTCATATTTTGGTGAAACCTCGGTTGTTTTTTTTTTTTTTTTATTTATTAGGATGTACCGATGCATGTTGAGTGAAAATATCTCTCGTACGTGTGATTATGGAAGGGTTGCGAACATTCGCGAGGGTTTTAGGGTTAAGGAACATTCACCAGATCGAAAGGTCGAGGTGATTGAACTCGTCGATGACTAACGGGACGATTCTCCCGATGGTGTGCAACATCGCCGTCCTTAACCTTCGATGAAACCGTGGATCGGTTGTGTCGCGATCCTGGGAAAACGCCCTAGCTACTGGATTCGTTTTATCAGTTTTGACAGAAATCAGCCGATAACACCGCCACTGACGTTTCTCATGGTTGATTCGCCGCGAGCAACTTCGCGAGCCTCATCGTGGTAGGCGACGACTGTTCCATAAAAATAAACATATAGGTGATTCGATATAAACCATAGCACGCTCATCAATTTAATAGTTTATTATCAAAAACTCGATCGAAAGCGGTATGATTCTTCCACAACAATAATTGTATAAAAACGCACCTATAGGTAATTTATTTTAAACCACCTCGTATCGATGTAATAATTTATTATTTAAAATTTCACTACGAAACATTGAAACCATTTTGGTAGACGATACGATTGTTCCATAAAAATAATTCTATAAAAGTACGCACATGAATAATGAATTTTAAACCAACTCGTATCGATTTAATAATGCATTATTCAAAATTTCAGTAAAAAATGTCGGAATTATTTGAGCGAAATTCAAGAAGTCCAGAGTTCGTGGATTAACGTACATTTTCCGATTGAAATTCGACAAACGCAGAAACGAAGAATTAATGTGAATTATTAATTTGATATCTGGAAGATTGGAGGAGCGAGAGTTGAAAAGTACGTACACGTGCGGGTAAAAATCGATGCACACGGCACGGCATGTGTGGGCTGGGTAACGAAAGAATTTGCGTTGAATCCTTTTCAATAATACATTCCCTGCTCTCGATGGTAACAGAATACAAAAATTGTTCCTAACAAGGAACACTGGCCCGATTGTGACGCGACCGTTTTTATGAAGCTTTGTACAGAGAGGATTTAAAGGTGACCAAACACGTATTTTTTATTCATAGTCATGTTCAAGTTCGTGTTCATGGTCAAAATACAGGTTCAAAAATATTGTACCAAATTCATATTAAACATTAGGTATACTTCTTGATGATTCAATTTTTTTTTTAATGCAAATACATACCGTATTTTTTGCATAACTACGTTTTAACTTCTCGTGAGATTTATAAGACACGAACATTGTACATCATGTATAATTTTATATTTAAAAGTATAAATACATACTGTACTTTTGTATAAAATAAAATATGTATTTATATTCTTAAACATAGAATTATACAACTTCTATAATTCTATACTTAAAACTACAAATACATATTGTATTTTGTAATAATGATACATGTTATTCTTACTTTCTTTTAAGATCTAAAAAATATAAATACACACTGTATTTCTGTGTAAGTCTCCATTTTAGCGAAAATTCTACAAAAATCGACGTGCTTCGATTGGGTAGATGTTCCTTTCCCATTCTGAGCACTTAACTAAGTACACCGTCAACACCAATACTACTCGAGGCTCCACCAAGCCAATCGCAACGAAAGCAAAGGGTTTTTCCCCGTTCGCAGCGTGGAAAGAAGTAGATCCCTCACCCTCCATCGCGAGAGAGAGTCAGCTAACAAAGGGAACAGACAGATTACACAGAGATCCGTCAGGTTCGATCCTCCGAGACGTCGAAAAAGGACGAGTTTATCCGTCGATCGAGTAGTGTTCGTCTAACGACGTCGATGTCGGACAGATTTCCACGTCAGAAGTACGAAAAACGATCCGGATCGTTGCAATAGCGAATTCCAAGCTAAAAGAAAGAAGAAGAAACTAACTGCAATCAGGAAATTAATAGCAGACGCATGTATAATAGTATGCGAAATGTATTTGTTCTATGGTAAATATGTTGGGAGTGTTTTAAACAGAGATATAAATGTTTAATTTCAAAAAGAGATATGATATACAATAACGTATACAATTATTTAAAAATTCTTTAATAATTATACGAACTACTCGTAAATGTAAAAAATTAGGCTGAAACGCGACACGTCAGTTTGAAACGACGCCGACGCCCCGTAATTCGCATAATGGACACGTCGATGCACTGGGATTCGCTTTGACCCTAATCTTTGTTCGCAAGGCAGCTTCGCAGATTACTGGCACTTTATCAGGTCGCGAGACGTTTAAAACGTTGATTCAATTTGGAGCAAGAAACGTGTCGACGAGCTAACGACCAACGTTGTCAGTTCTTTAAAAATACGCGCAACCATAATTGCGATCGTAAATCTTGGTATTCCGTTGAAATTTGGTACGCGACCTCTCTTCAAAAGAAGACACATCAAATCGACCACAAAATTAATGATTATCGTGCCCTCGTCAATTCTTTGCAAACATGCGCAACCGTAACTGCAAACGCAGACTTAAGAATTTTTTTAAATGGAAGATAGGTAAAATTTGAAAAAATTCCTCTGTATTATTGAATCATCAGCAACGTAGCATATAACGTTTCAAATATTATTATCGAGTGATTTTTATTTTGTTTACATGTTCCGAACACCCTCAAATTGTTTTCGTTTCTACAAAAACCGTATTAATCGGTTGATGAATTTGTTTTTGTCGCAGCCGATGCTCGTTGAAACGAAACGCGGCGGTGCCGGTGGCGCCGAGGAGGGCGAAACCGAGGATGGCGTGGAATATTACAGGCTGAGGTCGTTTTCCATAACAGCGAACGGGGTCTACAACCTTGGCGATTCATTGAAGAGCCGACGGAGCAGGAGCATCAACAGCGTCACGTCCTCGGGCACCAGCTGCAGCAGCACCAAGGAGGCCAGATTACGGAGGTACGAATATAAACCACTTAGTCAACAGTTTATGACGCGTTCTAAACGACTCCGCGGAGGATTAACAATTTCCTGGTTTAAGATAGTCGTAAAGTATACCGAGGAGAGCATACAAGCTTTCGTGGTTTTGAATTATCAGTATTTGTTATGGGAATTTCAAAACGGACACTGCCATATAACGCTACGTATCCTGGATCGTTAATATTGTACAAATATAAATTAAGAAATCCAATGTTATATAATTTTAATACATCTTCCAAATATGTACCTAAGACATCCAGGTACGCCAAGACGGAAATAATTGAATTCCCATGGCTGGTAGCGTTACAATCACAGAATGTTTCGACCTCGACGTCGAAACCTGCCACTTATCTTCCTCTCGCGGAGCAATTAACGGCGGTGACGTAATTACCGTCGTGCAATTACACTCGACGTCGGTGTTCACGGCGAACGAGGAATGTAACGAGTGACGGAAGCCCGAAAAAGATTCCCTTCCTCGTTACGTTGCTTCCACTTAAAGAGATTAAAGGGCCTGGCTCGCTCGCCATCCTTTCTGGCATTTTTCCTGTCTCGTATAATTTCACCGTCGCGATTTCCATCGTCCTCGAATCCCAAAAGGTTATCCCAACTCCCGCCAGGTACGGGGTGGGGGGGTGGTGAATAGCGGCGAAACAAGATGTAATAACGTCAAGTGCTCTTCTGGGAGGAAAAATAGCGAAAATTGTGGAGTACGTTGGACCGAGAGCCGAGGCATCGAGGTGTAAACAGCGAGAAGAACTGGCCGAATCGCGGCTAATTCAGGATCTTTCAGCGTGATACACTACCCTCGAAATGGATATTGAGACAACCATGACGGAGTGCATCTTTTGGCTGACGAACGTGTTAAGGTGGTTCAGAAAATCTTGGACACTTCGGAACCTCGATTTATTTCAGGATTTATTTTGCAGTTAAATTGAACGAACATGGTGCTAGTTAAGAAAGAATCGATGTCCCACAGATAACCTTGAAAATAACGTTGATCGGTGGATGTATTTACATAGCGGTATTTGGCTCTTTTAACGCTACAATTTTCCTCTTTGTCATTTTCTTTCATCTTCAATCGTAACAGAGATATAATGGAATCCTGTCTAAGAGACGCGTGACTATCGCCACTACTATTGACTGCCCCGATTCTCCAGTTTCACGGCGATTGTCCCCCATATACTCTTAAATCGGTGGCGACTGAATAACATCTATTATTGTCAACGTAACATTTATTATTGTGGCAAGATAACGAGAGAGAATTTTCTGGAAATAAAAGCGAGAAAGCAACGAAAATAGCGGCAGAAGAAGAACCGTGCGTAAAAATAGTAGATACCACCGGGGAAAACCCTCGTGTCTGTCAGGAATAGGGGGTTAGCTCACGGCTTTCGCCACGTGAAACGAATTTCCTGTCGGCCTCCGAATATCCGCGCCACGTTTTCTCGAAATCGGATAATTATGAGTAAATCCGTCGACGTCGCGGAAAAAAGGAAAGAAAAAATGAACCCAACAACGACCCTCCGGTGCACACGTGAATCACAAGAGGGACAGTAAAACACGATGGAAAACTCCATTATGGGAAATAATTTCTGGGAAATAATGTCGAATGAAACAAACTTAACGAATAGAAAAAGTGGATGGCAAAAGTGCATATAGATTCGTGGAAATTATAATTAAAATGGATGGACAGTATAACGATGCGAAATGAAAGTAAAAAATAGACATTGCCGAATAGTCGTATCACTTAATTGGAGCAGATGTTTTTGTACCATAAAGAAACAGTGCAAAAAAAAAAATTCTTTTGCAAATGGCGCAACAGTTTAGGTGTTCGGACGATTATGCTTGAACATTTCAGATGTATAAAATTCTAGTCGTCTCCGATAAAGTGCGTTCGGCAAGAAGATTTAAGCGTTCTCGATCCTCGATATTGCAAATATCGCGTAACAGTAAGTAAAGATTTATGAAGGAACATAAAGAAGAAATTGCGTTTTATCAGGGCCTCGTATAGGCTTCGAATGACGTCATTTTGCATTCGCGAAGGTCAGTTCAGTTTCATAAAAGCGAAAGATAAAACGGGGGGGTATAAAACCTGCAGAAGTGGAGCAGGCTGCGATAAAATGGATGACTGACGCTCGTCCATTCGTCTTTATAAACTGTTGCTATTTCGCGGTTTTATTTTCATGCGTTCTTCGTACGAGTTGGAAATTTCAGGTGTGCAAATGAATTCATTACCTTTATACTCATTCATTTACTGCAACTATAATTTAAGTAAAAGTATAAATTACTTAGGCCTCGGCCTAATCTGCATCACAATCATTCTGTATACAATATGTTGCTTATTGTTATTCTTCTGCAATTACCACAATTACTTGTTATACTCGTAATCTGTTAGAAGAAGAAGAAGAATAAGGAAAATTGGGCTACCAAGATAGAGCTCAGAAAATTGATACTTTAACGTAACAAAATGATAAGCAAAACATTCCTACTTAAACTAGAGTTACAAAAAATAATATATAATAAATGAGTGAATATAAAAGCACGGAATTAATTGCTACACCTCATATGTATAGTAATACAACTGTACGCGATATTTTTACCATCCACGTGAAACAATCGTGGACAACCCGCATTTGGCGAGTCTTTCGAGTCTGACCAGTCGTAGCAAGTAGAATAGGTGCGCTCAAGCCAGACGGGCGGACCAAGCATGCGCCTATCTCACTTAATGCATTTTTCTTTCGGTTAATGCAATTAGTACTTCAGCATCGCACGAATTAATCATAGTATTTGTCACTTTAATTTCTGTACGACCTGGTTGAATGTTACGTTTATTACTGAAAACAAAGTTTATGAATAAATTTGGTTTTCTAAGGGGAGAGTTCTAGTCCTAAGTTATATAAATTGTCAATTGTCCTTAATAAGCTCCAAGAAATATACCAGAGATCTTAGCCTCGAGTGGGTGCGTCGTTTCTTTGGTGGCGCAAGAGAAACGACGCAAAAGGGCTTTAAGAAAATCACGAAGAAAGACTGGCGAGACTCGCACAATGAACTCTTTATTTTTTTTTATTCCTCTCTCTGCGCATCGGTCGATACGGTTCCGAGAACCAGCCGCGTACTCGTACCCTTTTTTCTTCTCTGCCACGTTTCAGCTCGGCGTCGCAGCTCTCTGGAATGGAGGCCGAAGAGGACACGAGCAACGAACGAGTGGCCACTTACAAAGTCGGCATGCTGGGTGCATCTGGCGTGGGGAAAACCGCCCTCACCGCCCAGTTCACCACCAGCGATTACATCTGCGCTTACGACACTTCTCTGGGTGAGTGCAGAGACGTCCATTCGGCGAAATTGCTATTATTAATATAGAATTCAAAGTGTGGCTGTTTGCCATTCTCCTATAACTCCTATTCAATAAAATCTTGTTCAAATGCTACTTACGAAAAACTGAGTTACACTACGTAAATAAGTCGACATTAATACGAACAAAATCTGCTGTGGGATTAATTGATGATAAAAACTTAGTTATCGACGTGGTGAACTACGCTACCGACCGAGTTGGCGCGTAAACAAGCTCAAAAATAAAATTGAAATCGTGGTGGATAATTTAAATTTGATCCCGAATTAGAGTCTGAGGGTCCTAGTCGAGTGTAGAAAACGCGCGGTGGCCGAGTATGAGAGCGCATATTCTGCTCACGTACTAGCTATTTTACCGTTTCGACCTTCTGTAGTTGGCACTTTAAGTGATTCCAGGTGATTAGGGGGACACCTAATGTACTTAAGCCCAGGAGTGAAAGTTTGCAAGCCACTTTGACTAGTTTCAATACGTCTTGCACGACGGTCGTTGAAAGCTCCAAGAAGTTCGTTTCAATGTAACCATATCTGGACCCTTGATGCAAGGGTTACAGTTTTCCAATAGCACTTGACGCTCAGGAAAGCGCTCGTATCGTGCAGAGTCTAAGCGTCCTTCGATTAAGTATGAACCAATGATTAGCGGGATATGCATATTTCATTATTTTCAAGCGCGCTTTGGCAGCAAGTTTCGGTTCCCTAATTAGGTACCTCTATTGAAGTTCCTGTATAACAAAACCCACGTGTCAATTTACCAAAGGAACGTATCCAATCGTCACACGAAGATTTTAATAAAATTTATGTGATTGGTAGTTCTCAAAAGAAAAGTATTATTTTTTTATCACAGCCCCTAAAGTCGGGGGTGAATACCATGTTTTTTTTAAATATCTTGAAAACTAAAGAAGCTGGGACAAAAATGTTCTTTTTTTAAATATGCAATGATCGTTTAATAAAAATCGTGATCGTAACAGAAAATTCTCGCTATATGACGTAGTTTGTTCGCATGAAATTCAAATAACGCTAATATAACGATGGTAAATGATTTCGTAGTATGAAATTATAACAAGTTTTCGAACATTAACGCAGTGAATTCTCAATAACGAGCTTTCAAAGCTTTGAGAACGACGAAAAAAAGTTTACCGTTTGTTTAATAATTTTATTAATATTTCTCGTTTCGCGGGAAGCGTATTACGTTATTCCCATTTGAAACGAACAGAATTTTCATCGAATCCTCGCTGTTCTCGACAACTTTATTTATGATAAGTCAGGCACAAAGGGAATGGTCTGTTATCACGATAGAATTTATTCACTAGCAGCTTTAACGTAGACTTTGTAAAGTGAATATCGATGGTTCAGCTCAAAGGGCTCGGAAGTTTATAGGGTCTTCGAGTCTGGTTCGAGGAGATAAGGACGGTCACCCTTCGTATTATAATGCAAAGGGACTGTCATCGTGAGACTGTATCCATGTGGAGTAGCATAGTGAACGATAACCGCATCAAAGGAGCGGTTGTGTGTAATTACATTCCCCTTTTTTTTATTTAGGTAAATTAAAGCAAAGGACAAGAATATGTACAATATTTTCGCTAAGGAAAGAGTTGTTTCAAATCACCCCCCGAACCACCCCTTTCCAAGGCCCTTCAACATTTTTGGGACACCCTGTTATATAGTTGGACAATTTTCTTCTTACTTAACTTAAAACCATAAATTTAATGATTCGACGATTTTATTTTCTATATCAAAATAAAGTTATACGATTATATAATGTTATATTCTACATAAAAGTGAAGCTGTACTATTACGTCATTTTATATTCTGTATAGAATTGTATAATTTCAAAACTCTGTACGGACAAAGTATTTGTACGCGTTTGATGTCTTTCTCGTTTCGTAAAAATTGCCTTTTTCAAAGTAAACGTCCTAAAAGGTGGGTCGTCGAAGGATTCGCGAAACGATCAGCAAGCATATTGGTTGTTCTCAGTTCGGAAAATTCCTCGTAAAGGAAAACTCAGTCGTTGGTTATTGCATACGCGATCGGAAAGTGGCCGTGGAGGTACAGGGGCTCAAGGCGGACCTGAGAAAAATAGAGTAACGAGGAAAAATAAGGTCTGTGTCGCTTACAGACTCATACGCGGAACTCGTAACGACCATAAAGGCGAACGTTAAGGCAACATCGGAGATACCGTACAATGTCTAGAATCGAGTTCCTTTATCTCGATAGAAGCTTTTCGATCCTAAAGGGTTGCGCGATCATCGTAAAAATCCTCCTTTCTGTTCATCAGTGACACTGCCAAATGTTAAAAATCAAGAATAATGTTTGCAACATTGATCAGAAAAATATTCCGTTTTCCGCGGCTCACGCGATATTTGTACGTTTCAAGAACTGAATATCTCGGCACAAATTGGAAGCACGATTGTTTGAAAATATTTTATCAGCGCGGAACTTGAGCAAAGCGCAGTCATGTGCCAAACAAATCTCCGATCCATCGCGAGTTCGTTTAATTACGTTCCGTGGACAACTGTCACGCGTGCAATTTATTGCTCGATTTTAATTAATTTTCAATTTCAAAGCGTCGCTTGTGCATACGGCTACGCAACCTTAATTCTCTCGGGCGTTCATAATTAACACGTTCGAAATTACCTGTCGTCGGGGTCTTAAAAATCACGTAGGGAACGCCAGCTGACATTTATTAACAATTAATACAAATAATAAATAGCTGTTCTAGTTTCTTGCAGTTTGCGAAATAATAATAAAAATTCATTAAATTGGATCTGGTTGGAAGGAACAATAAATTCTTGGAACGTAAAATTTAAAACTTTTGTAATAATTTGTATTTTGCACTGCAGAGTTAAGCGAGCCTTTTCTCCGTCGTGCTTAATATTAAACAAATGTAATGAAATTTGAATGAAATTGTCGAAATTTGTTCCAGACGAGGAGTATGGTCAAAAGAACGTGTCAGTGATGCTGGACGGTCAAGAAACAGAACTGGAAATTATCGATCATCCAGCGGCAGAAATGTCGGTGAGCATCAGGTCCAGCAATACCTATCACGTCCCGGGAGCCACTGTTTTGTCATTCGATTATGTAAACTCGATCGTGCACTTTCCTACTTTCTTATTTCTTGTCCGTTGGGCTCGTACCCTCGAACTCGTGCTTTCATAATAAAAGGATTGCTAACATGGTTTAAAAGCTGAGCTTATCACGAGTCAACTCAGTATCACAATAGAAGCTCCATTGTTCATGGTAACGGGGATCACGTGTGTCTGTCAATATCAACATAAATATACCAAATTTCAAGAGTTTATATCGATCACTTTCGTTCCAAACGAAAAAGAGTAATTTTAAAACGGATTGACCAGACCATTCGTAAATTTAATAAAACCTTGTTCAACCACGTACAAATAAACATACCAATTTTCAAGAGTTCGTGTTAACTACTTTGTTTGCAAAAAAAAAAACATGAAGCTAGTCTCAAAATTCTTAAAAAGGAAAAAGATATCCTTTTAAACAAATTTCAGCCCGTAATGAAAGACTATACTAATTCCATGCAATTCTATTAATCTCCTAATTCGTATTTCGTTGATCTTATCCGTTTCTCGTGTATTCCAATCTTATCGAATCGTTTTCACGCTAATACGTTCGCGTGTAATCGGCTAAACAAAAGTTAAGAAGTAAGGAAAGCGATTCGGTAAACTCCGCCGGAAACTCTTGGCGACAGCATCAACGTATCTTTGGATCCCCGGTCACGCGATGGGACGATTATCAAGAGTTGGAGGAAGAGGAGGGCTTGCAATAAGAAAAAACGTGACCATTGCACGAGACTGTGCGTGTTTCGAGAGGGATCTGGAATGGAGACTCAACTATAGTTCAGAACTCGGGTTTCCCTAATCGAGGGGCGGTGGCCACCGGGGAGAAGTTTTCTTTCTCGAAATTCCTTTTCGCAATTCCTTCATTTGCTGGGCCATCTGAACAGCTTGTGAATCACGCGTCGCATTAAAAATTGTTGTATGTAACGCTTGCCTTAAGGATGCTCGTCTAGAGGCGTGACTTTTAGGTCATTTTATATTTTTTTAAAAGGGAAACCATAAGGTCTTTTGCAATTTAAACCCTCCTCCCCTGACCCCTCGAGACCCTTACGTAATTAGTGAACCCTCGCTACACGTTTCAAGGTCAGATACGTGTTCAGGAGATTTCTCCCACGAAAAAAGAAGCACTTAACTTAATTTTCTGTATCGATTAGGTTGAGACATTCTGTTCGACCTACAATCCAGACGTTTACGTTGTGGTCTACTCTGTGGTGGACAGTCGAAGTCTGAAGGTGGCCCAGGAGACCTTGCTATATCTGTGGAACAGCGATTACATGGCCAGTCACGGTGTGATACTCGTTGGGAACAAAGTCGATCTTGAACGGAAGCGCGAGGTCCCATCAGTTGGTAAGTAACGGAAGTCTTGTGTTTTCGTAACCATTGGGTGATCGATAATAAATTTTCTAACTAAAAATTAAACAAACGGTTCATTGAATTGTATTAATAGTAGAGTTATTTATGGATATATCCAATACCATAGAGTTTCCATCGCCGAAACCTCGGTTATCGATGAAAGTGCATGAATATTAATTTATCAGAATCATTAGCTCCATTTTCCTGAAATAATCGAGGTCCCACTGTTCCCATTTTCGTCCATGTCGTGTGATCTGATATTTTATGGTCAAGGTTGTTTAACGTCTTATCAGGTTCTTTTTAAAATGACCAGTCGCTCCAAAGAAAGCCAACAGCTGCCATTTTTTACGATGATAAATCTATGCAAGTCAATTACGCTTACGTGTTCGAGAACAATGAGCAAGATCATGTCAAGATTAAGAAAACACTGCTGTTTTACGTCGTGCATTTGCTACTAGTAGCCTACTTGTAAATAATATACCTCTGTCAGGCTTGAGAAACAACTTGAATCTACAAGAATCATGACTGTACCTCTATTTATTTTTTAATGTAAATTCTATTGGTATCTATGCAGGTTCTATGCAGGTATCTATCCCTAGGTATCCATCTCCTATATCTATCTCCCAGGTCAAGCACGAAGTTACCACGCACAATCGATTTCCACTAAGAGACCAAACCTCAGACCTCTTTCCAGCCGCATTACTCCGAATCTATTCTACGTAGTTGAGTCCCAGCGCGAAGTTAGACGATAGGAAATTATCTCACGAATCCTCTTCGTCGGTTCCGACAGTTGGCCGACGTTTGGCGAACAACTGCGGGTGCAAATTCATCGAAACTTCCTCCGGGATAGCCCATCACGTGGACGAGCTCCTAGTTGGTATACTGGCGCAAATCAAATTGAACCCACAGCGTGACCGGGACCAAGCGACCAGGCGAAGAAGGAGCAAGCACCGCAGGAGGATCCTCAAGCATCTGCTCGGCTTCAAGAGGAAAACCAAGAGCTGCGAGAATCTCTTCGTTCTCTAACGTTTCTCTATCGGCGAAGGAAGGGATGAGAAAAGGGACGAAGAGAGGATTTATATCTTTTACGGACCGTTTGTTTTTTTGTGTGCGTAAGCTATGTATAATAATAGATCCGAGACGTGTATCGCGGAGGTATCCTCGAGAATTGGCTTCGAGAAGAATACGAAGAACTGAGAGAATCTTTCTTTCGGGGAGAAGGAAGTCATTGAAGAGAGGATTCTATCTTTTATCGACCGTTTGATTCTTGCGTGCGTAAGCTATGTATAATATATAGAATCTCGATAGATTCGAACGAAGATGCTCGATAGATTCCATGCATACAGCACACTACGAAATCTTACACCGATTAAATTCCAGATCGCTTGTGATTTTCGAATTTCACGATTTCATTTTAGATACCTCGTATGGATCCCTGTGCAACAATATTCCAAACAGTATCGTAACAGTATTGTGTGTGTGTGTGCACCGCGAAGAATGTTTTAAAGATACGTTTAAGGATTAGAGAATAAGTAAACGAACAATGTTCGTGTCGTGCCATATCCAGAAGTCTGCTTTGTCCTTAACGCGAGTTGCTTTATTCAGACATTTTCCAGCTATAAGAAACGCAGCGAGTTATGTAAGTTTCTATTCAAAATTTCCCCGTAGAATGTCACCTTGCATACCTCGAAGGACAAAGTAACTCCAGCCCACGGCATCGAGAGCATTGCTGGTTGGTTAACGAACGAGATTTTTCATTGTTTATTGTAACGTGTTTTTTTCAAACTTGGGGAGCGTTTTCCAGCAAGTAACTTAAGAAGATAAACATCCAACGAAAATTAAATGCAGCGTTTGGTACCGCAGTAGTCGGTAGGGACTAGTTTTATAGTAAATAAGGTATTTGTCGATCTCTTTGTTCTTAATGTAGCTTATCGCGATTGGAGTGAAAGAAATATATGATATATTATATGAATTTATTTAAAACCATGCTACTTTTCATCGATTGATAGTTATCTATTATTTCTAATCAGCTCGTCTATATCAACAATTTCAGATAAACGGAATGGAAAAGCACGTTTCCACTTGACGATTTAAAATTTAAATATTCAAGTATTATTACTGTATGAAACTTAAAAAATTTGTTGTCAACTAGGCTTGACTCCAAGCAATTAGAGTATTTTCGATTGAGTGATTCTATTGAAAAATATGTGTCATTATTTTAAGCTTCGATTCGAGGGACCGTATCAAATCTGAATAAAATTCTTGTGTAAAATATGTTGTTTATTGTTTGTTCGATACAGCTGATTTCTTGTCGAACATCTTGAAATTTATTCACACGCTTAACTATTTATAAATCCCAAATTCCGTCCAATGGCAATTGCAATGATGATCGCAAATTTTAATAATTTTTAAAAAATTCGTATACGGCCAAAAAATTTGTTTAATTATCTTCCACAAGCTCCGACAAGTTTCCAGGGTTCTCCAATTCGAATCTAACAGATTATAAAAATTCATTTATTAATTCTGTTGTATTTTCCTCGAACAACATGTAAAATAATACTAGTCGAAAAAATTTTAAACAATACGTGAACTTTCTCTCACTTCCGTTTCTTACTTGATCAACAATTCTATTAAAAATTCGTTTTTGGGATCTAAAGCGGGGGTACTTAATCACAGTAAAGCTCATCCATGTTGACATACTTTTAACAGTAAGGATCTATAAAAATATTTACATTATAAATTACACAACGTTAATTAAATTCTTCGCCGCTCTTACTTGTTTTTGATGATAAGAAAAAGTGTTTCAGAAAATCATTATGTTTAGAAGGAGCACATGCAGATAATAAACGTAATAATATGTGAATTCACTTGGATAGCATGGCAATGGACAACAAGGTGGACAACAAGGTTTTGGTGGAGGCGGTAATAGGGGACACTTTGGAGGAGGTGGTGCAGGCAAAGGACCGGTACAACAAGGACCAGGTGCTATAGGAGGCACACAACACGGAGGTGGTGGACAGCAAGGTCCAGGAGGAGGCATTAGAGCTGGTAGCTCTTCAATCCTTGGTGGTAGCAACAAGGTGCACACAGGTGGTGGTGGTATTCTAGGACACTGACTACAATAAAGTGCAAAACCCTTACTTATTTTATTTTATTACTCTTATTTATGTTATATGTTCTCGTGATACAAAGTTTTAACAATGAAGATAAACATGAACGTACCAACACTCAATTGCACAAATTAAATGTTTCAATTCTTCCATGTCATTCCAACATGCTTCCGGTTTCTTGCTGCCTCTGCAACTCATCTTGAACTTGACATGAAATTATTCTGCTGTATAACCAACTGTGATCTCCTTAATATTGAATTAAGTATGTTTATGTCATTATTCCACGTATAACTTTTAATTTTCCTGTATGCTAAAAGTGACACAATCGCCTGAATGTAATGCAAAAGTGTAAAACATTCTCGAATCACTAACATTACGAAAAAGTAATTACTAAAGAAAGATCCACAGGCATTTACTGTTTTTCCCTGTTAGTAAAATGTATGAAAATATTTTTAAATATTTAAATGCTATTCAATAAAATCGTGTCACCGAACAAACGCTTTTGTAATACTGTGTAACACTTAAGATATCCAAAAATAGACACTTCGAAATAGTAATGTGTACGCCAAAAAAGGCAAGTGCTTATCAAAAATTAATGACGCAAATAGCCTCGATGCTACCAACAAAATTTCGTCCATTTTTCTTGCACCCCGCAGGTTAGAAGATGGATTCAATCAACGAAATTTATGACAATACAATTTATTATTACTTTCGCTAATACTAGTATTATTTTAGGTCCAACGACTGTATTTTTTTGGGCGCCCACCTTTAAATGGGGTTTAGTGGTAGCAGGAATAGGAGATATCAATCGACCCCCTGACACGATATCTCTCAGTCAAACGGCGAGTCTTATGCTTACCGGTGCTATATGGTCTAGGTATTTTGAAACTGTCGAAAGTTCTTCTTATATAAATTTTTTGACAGTAAGTACACTAACTACTTATCCACCAGATATTCGCTAGTAATTATCCCAAAGAATTACAACCTGTTTAGCGTGAACGCATTCACAAGTTTAATAGGAGCATATAATTTCGCAAGAGGGGCCCTTTATCAATGGAGACAGAAGGCGGAATAATATTTTAAGGATACGGGTGGAACAAATAAAAAGAGAGATTTATCAAAATATAATGTTACATGTATTTATTTCAGAATATTATTTTACACTGACGCTAACTATTCGAATGTCGTCGTAAGGTTTGTCAGTTTTTGGATTCGTCTTCACTTGACTGATATTCTGTACAACTTCCATTCCTTTTACTATCCTGCCAAATACTGTATGCTTGTTATCCAACCAAGGCTAAAGAAAATATTAAATTAACATTATACAATATTAAAATTGTGTCGCATTAATAATATAATAGGAACCAAACATGAAAAATGCTTCCGACTTACGGTTGGTGTTAAAGTGATGAAAAACTGGCTGCCGTTAGTGTTCGGCCCGGCATTCGCCATACTTAAAGTGTAAGGTCTGTCATGTTTTAGGTGAGACCTAAATTCATCCTCGAATTCACCTCCCCATATACTCTCTCCACCAGTGCCAGTTCCAGTGGGATCACCAGTCTGTATCATGAATCCCTTGATCACTCTGTGAAACACGTGTCCATTATAGTAACCATTTTTCGCGTGAACACAGAAATTCTCTACTGTTTTCGGAACATCTTTGCCGAAAAGATTCACGTGAATATCCCCAAGAGTTGTATGAACAATTGCAGTATCAAAAATCTTTTGCATATTTGTAGCTTCTGTAGATGAAATGATGTCTTCTTTCGATGGTCTCTCGTTGAAAACATCTCTGTCACACTCTTGACTTTTTGTATCCTCTGGTTCTCGCCTTGTAAACATATAAAATCTATTCTTCTTATGAGCTGTACAGAAGAGAGTAGGATCAGGACGATTCATTTCCAATGTTGGATTCTCTGATGCTTCCATTTCAACGGTCAATGCCGCTGTAGTTTTTCTTGCTTTGCCCTGTTTTTTTTTTTTTTTTTTTAATACGTAGACGATATAGTAGACAAAGTGCAAGGGTGAGTAAATATCATATCATTTTTTAATTATATATATACCTGAAACAGAGCTAATTGCATAGGACGAATATTTTCAGGTTTTCCCATAATTCTGATACATCGATTCGTATGCAAATTTACTAGCTTTACACCCAACATTGTGCTATATAAAATCATGTAACCAGATTCATCGAAAACTATATTTCCCAAATTCGTTTCCGTTTTATCCAATTCCCTTTCAACAGCCATTCTGAAAATTACATTCGTAGATAAGAAAATATTTTAATTAATTATGTTAAACATTGTACCTCCGTCCAAATTCCATATTCGGCAATTGCTGTGTCATTTGTTGTAATTCTGAAAACCTTTGTAATGTTTCGTCAAATATTCTATACAGTTTGCCAGTACGAAAATTAAAGACTCTAACTTTCCTATCTCCGCTAAGAGAAGCAAATTTTTTGCCATCCGGCGCTACTGCTAAGCCACACGGATAAGTTTTATTTTTTGCAAACTCAAACAAGTCTGTGTCCAGCTTCGAATCAAACGCAACGCATTTAGGAAACTTGTATTCCATTTTAGGTCCTGTCCAGTACTCTAAAATACCCGCTTTATCCACGGAAATACATGTCTCATACACAGGATTGTACTGCAAATAATCAAAATTTATGCAAACATTCTTACATAAAATGTATATACTACGATACTTATGCTAATTTTTCTTACTTTCATTGCAACAACAGGTTTCGTATGTAATTTTTCAAAGACATGTAATGGAGTCCCAGTCCCCTGTCCATCATAAATAAAAATTTTATTCGACTCTTGAGCCGAAACTGCTAGAGCTGGTATCGCATCACCAGGAGAATATATCCATTCACAATAAAGAGGTATAAAATCCATTTTGATCATATTAATCATATCTAAAATAACATTTCAAATTAATTAGATAACAAAAGAATAAGTTGCAAATATCAGACAAACTTAGAACATTTGTACATACTTACCAAAATTGATAACATCAAAAATTTTTATTGTTTTATCTAAACTAACTGTGCACGCATGAACACCATTACAACTAGCTGCCATAGATTGTATAGCCATTAAGTGTGCACGAAAGTGTTTTACAAATTCTACAAGTTCATCTTGTTTCTTCCAAAACTTAACATGACCATCACAGCTAGCCGTTATCACAAAGTTTGATCTGAATAAATACAACAAAACAAATTCAATTATGCTTATTATTAAGATCCCAGGTAGTAAAGTATAGCACAAAAATATCGTAAACAATACTGACTTTGTTACTAAGATATGCGTAATTACATCCCTGTGCATATAAGATTTTTCGTAACACTCGCAACATGGTAAATTATCTAAGTATACTTGTTCGTATTCCAAAACTGCAAAAAATAAATTAAATGAAAAAGCTACACATAAAAGACTTGCTACAGAATTTGCGATATACATATAGGTTATACAAATAACCTTTTTGTTTCTTTTGAGGTGCAGCTTCTGAAGGCAATGGTCCAACCCATTCTTCATCGTTATCACTTTCATTGTGTTCTCTTTTGGTATCTGACATTATTATAGAAATAAAAAATAATCCTTATAAACAAGAAACGATGTGCAATTTGAAAGTGACGTTTACTACACGCTGCTCGCGCCAATGCAGCTCAAACGTAATACATAGATACCGATTAAAATAACATTATAAAAAAATAATGACACATTTTTCCTTCAATTATTATTTTTTTCGGTACAGCAATAACATTAGATACACATAAAATTTCCAATATGAAATCGGTATATCATTATATACTTTTATCATACTTCTTTCCGATTTAGAACCACTTTAATTTAAATTAAACACAGAACACGTGTAATTAATTAGAAAATTTAATTACTTGTATATGCATCGAATAATTTGTATTAATCTTAAATCATCTATCTTAATAACTTTTGAACTTATATCGTATATCTCAGAAATTGCATAAAATTGTATATTTAGAAATCGTATAATAACAATTGTAATAAAAGTATAATACATTGATATATTTTTAAAAAAAAGGGTAATTTTATTTGTAACTAACTAAACAAACGAACAAGATAATTTGCCAGGTTAAAAAATTTGGTTTATTTAAAATTATATAAATATATTAAATATTTGTTTATCCTGAATAATGTACTTCAATCTAATTATCGTATTAATTAAAATGTAGTGGTCGTTTTATTTTATTATTCATATCAAACCATTATATTCTTTTCATAACTGAAATTCATTAGCTATTAGCCAAACGAAAAGCTGTTACGTATTCTGAAAGCTATCAAAATTTGAAGAAGCAAGTATATATTTAACCTACTATACTAATAAGATTTCAGGGTGAGCGAAGGGAATAAAAGCGGCACGGCTTTAAGTGCATCGTACACAAAAAGTTATGTGTTAACGTTTTGTCTTCTAAAACCATTAGTGTCAAAATTTATTGTTACTGTTTATTCTAGAAATCTTAGAAAATTTTGGCATTTTCCTAATATGACTAGGTAAGTTTCAATATTTTTGAGGTTATATTTTTATATTACAAGTCAAAATATCTTAAACAATGATTACACTTTTCGTATTTCAACATGCAGTTTATAATACTGTGTGAAAATTTTCCTAGTATTTGTTATTTACGATAACTGGTAATAAATTAGAACGTTGAAAATTTCCGTTTTCAAGAGCACGTTTGCTTGAAAGCGTGTAATTGTAGCAGACAAAAAATAATCGGCTAAATTCAAATAAAAATTATTTTTTTTTCTTAACTTATTCATTCTTTTAATATCGAATTTTCAATATCTTCGTTATATTAAGTAAAAATCGAATTGTTTAAATAATTTCCGTTATAATATTAGACACAATTGAATGTAATGAACTTTTGATGTCTAATAAGAATGAACAATTTTTAATTACAGATCAAAGATAGAATTAGGAGATGTAACACCACACAATATAAAGCAGCTGAAGCTTCTTAACCAAGTAGTTTTTCCAGTCTCATATAATGAGAAATTTTACAAGGATGTATTAGAAGCTGGAGAGCTAGCAAAACTAGCATATTATAATGATATAGTAGTATGGTCACCCCTAACATTTATTAGTTTACAAAGCTATTAATCATGAAAAAAATTTGCTATTAAAATGATCAACTCCTTATGTTGCTTATTTTAGGTTGGCGCAGTTTGTTGCCGAGTAGATACTTCTGAAAATTCTAGGCGTTTATATATTATGACTTTGGGATGTCTTTATCCCTACAGAAGGTTAGGAATTGGTACTGTAATGGTACAACATGTTTTAAACTGTGTAAACAAAGATGGAAACTTTGATTCAATTTTTCTGTAAGTATCTAAGCAAATACATTAATAATATAAGTAACGATTTCCAGCTCTTGAATTGTATTTCTTCTTTATAGCCATGTTCAAATTAGCAATGAAGGAGCCATTGACTTTTACAAAAAATTTGGATTTGAAATAGTTGAAACAAAAATACACTATTATAAGAGAATAGAACCAGCGGATGCTCATGTATTACAAAAGACATTACGTACTAGAACAAATCAAACAAATAATCAACAAACTAATCAATGAAAATCGTTAATCATTAATTTATCACATCCTAAGAACCACATGTTTTCACAATTTGGTAATAAAATTATTTTTATTGTATATTTTCCAGTGTGTTATAAGTTATAAAATTAGAATTTTATAAATAATTTAATAAAGTTGACAAATACAATGTACTTCCATGTAAAGAAAAAACGTAACGTAATAAACCTTATAAAATGTTAATACTTACTTAAAGACAAAGAAAGAATCTTTACATTTATTATCAATTATTTATACTTTTATTTTTTGTATGCAATTTCACTACATTGGCATTACCTTCATAATATATTATATGTAGCACATTTTATGTTTGTCGACTAAATTAAATATGTAAGTAATACAATATATCTATGCTGTGAACCGAGAGATTTAAATACATTTCACGATTACCGTATTTACATTGATATTACCCTTTCAACTTTGTTTTCTGTGCGTTCAATGGTTTTCCAATTTTATTTTTTATTTGAAATAGATAGCTGTGAATAATTAGCATCAAGAGGAGAAGAACCAAACGTAATTTTTATTTAGAAAATCTAAAGATTTGAAATTGATCGATTCAAATTATTACACATTCGAACATAATTTTAAAATTTTACGTAATTTATTTAAATATTAATACGAGGATTGTGGCGAAAAACAAAAATATTCTTATAGATCTAAAAATAAGAATTATGCATATTTTATAAACAAGAAACAAATTTCAGAACATTGGGTATGTATGTATGTCACTGTTTTCATTGTCGACGGATTGCGCATATGCGAAGAGGACTTGAAGTCCTCTGACGGCAATCAGTTGTAGCTTAATCAGTCATACCTAATATCTAGTCGTATATCAGTCATTAATAGTCATTGGTAATCCTACTGTCATTCTGTCATCATAAAGTGCGCTCAAGTGCGTTACTAGCAAAAATTTTGGACCGTTTCAATTCAAGTTCTCCAATTACTAAATAACTAATAATAAGTACTTAAAGTACCATTTTTCCCTATGAAAGTATGACAGTCATTGAAACTTTGATAAAGGATTTATGAGAATATTACAAAATCTGATTCAGAGATACTGTGTATTAACATGACATGTTGTGCAGAGAATTGTCCGAATCGTTTAGGAAATGAAGTTTCTTTCCCGAAAGTTCTAAAAAAAATTCCAAAGAATGAAGAGTTACGAGCAAAGTGGATATATCAAATTAATAGACCGAATTACAAATTTGATACAAACAGCTATGTTTGCGAGGTAATTAAACAGTTTCTCCGTTTGTGTACCTCAAAATTTTCTCTAAATTTAACTGTGAGCTTCCATTTTACAAAAAGCAGGTATCTTGCAGTAATGTTATTATCTAAAATTTAGTTTAATTGGTGCATGTATTTCATGGATTTATAGTTTCACTTCGCACCTGACCAATGGGAGAACATAGATGCTTGGCAGCTGAAAAGGACTGCAGTACCTACATTGTTTTGCTTCTGCCCTAAAAACAGATTACCCCTCAAATTATGTGAGAACTTAATTCATGACCACCACTATTCGTCATCCCCATTTTTACCTGCGAGAGTATTGTCACCTGTAACTACAAGAACAGTCTCCCAGATAGATCATTTGTATTGCAATGAGAAAGAAAATGAGAAGTATATAAACCCAAGGAAAAGAGACAGACCTTTTAAAGGAAATCAAGTTGATCATGAGTATGCTTGTCCCATGAAATTACGAATAATAGACCATGATTACACAATGTTGTTACCCTACATAAGATGGACATGAGGAGTTTATACCTATCACGAATATAAGCAAGACTGAAGGATTAGCCTACTTTACTTCCTTCTTAAAGTACTTTTACAGGACCCTTTATCGAGTACTGTAAACACAGATTTCACTTATTCAAACAAACATTCCTTAAATACAATAAAAATCTCATGTTCCGCGTCGAATTCGGAAAAAAGGGAATCAAGTGAATTTGAAAGTAAGTTCACAACATGAATTCTCTTTGACCATAATACAAAGGCAGACAAAATAAAAGGCAAATACATCCTAATTCGCATTTTGAAACTTAACACAGTGAGTGCGAGGAATATTATTTATTTAACCCTTTGCACCCGAAGCATTTTGGTTTTTTTTAACATCGCAATTATAATTCAATGCAGGTACTCTCCGAAGGAGTCATATCCGGAAAGTACCTACGTGAGACGGAAGGTTAACCTAACCCGCCTCCTGCACCACGTTCAAATATAGACAAGATAGCAATCTCGCGATAATTCTACCTCACATGTACCGGTCGGTGATACCACTTCTTAGGAGATAAGGTAGGAATTATTTTCACTACAAACTTGAGCATTGTTCCACCGATGGCGCCACTGATACAAATTCTTAAGATTACTCGCTCACTTAGCGGCTTAGTGAGCGGCGGCATTTATGGATGCACCCAATTAATCGAATGTTACAAATTCGAACTATTTACGTGAAGTTATATATAAATATATAATTAGATGAATTTGATAATTAGATAAAAAGCAGGTAAATTATTTCAGGGTATATATAGACACTAATATTAAAAGTTTTAACAGAAGTATCGAGTCTATATCTTACTATGTAGCGAGCAGATGCATCCACCATGCAGATAATATCTGTATGGTTTTACGTACAGCGTCGTACAGTCCCGTTCTGACGTAACATCGTTACGTCAGAACCTAACTGTAGCACGCAAAAGGGATAGTACGCGTGGGTGTACTGGACGGATGAATACAGAGGGGGGCAGGGAAACGCATGGAGAAGGTGGAACGTCAATAGGAGAATTCTTTGGGTGCAGGGTGGGGAAGATCGTGCGAAAAGAGGGGCGAACGTAGGAGTTTGCGATCAAAGAGGGTTGGAACCAGGGCCGTAGCAATCGGGGCACCATCGCGTATATAATACTTTTACAAGAGGATATATGTGAGCAAAAAAGAAATTAGGCGTTCTCGGAAATTGAAAATAATATTTACTGCGCATAAAACTTCAACAACGATGTTTTCGAGAACTATGCCTTAGCGGATCTATTTTTACCAGAAGAATTTAAATTAAATTTTTTAAGGTAAAAGCTTTTCTTCGTAAAAGTGCAAAAACAAAATGTTTTCCACGAAGAAAAGTATAAGTTTGAACGAAGAAATAGAGAATTTTCAATAATGGAAGTTAAGAGACAGAGACAGGAAGAGAGGGAGAGATTTGAAGTTATTTAAGAAAGGAGAAATGTTAAAACTTTTACTATAAGATATGAAAGTATAAATACTAAAGTTACACTTAAATATGAAAGCATAAGTGTCGAAGTTACACTTAAACACGAAGGAAATCCTCCACCCTTAAAAAAATAAATTCCAAGAAACTTTTGAAGCTTTTTGTACCCATTCGACCATGTCTCTAACGTCAGGAGAGTTGAGTTATAGCACCCGGTAAACTATAACGACTAGACAACCCTTGTTTTTACGACTCCATAGCCTCTTATTAGACAAGATTCTTCAGCTTCCCTTGTTTTCTCTTTACGACTACGGTACTGCCGTGAACGACACGCTGGGGGTGAAAGCCAGCGTAAGTACAGCCAGTTATGTTTGCCTCGCATAGTTTTCGGGGGTGTTTCACGTGGAGATCTCCGGGACAGAATAATTCAAGGCATTTACTATAATAGTCACGGTGAAAATTATCGATCGATGTTTCCCTGACAGCGAACGTTTCGTTGCTGGAACGTGCCCCACCTGAATTAACAACCTCGTTCCCCTGCGACCAGTACAAACAGGAGGACGATTTAACTTCTATGTTTCAATCTACTTTTCGAATATCGCAGATTTTCATTTAGGGAAAGTGGAGGAAAATCAATATTCCAGTTGGGGGGTGGGGTGGGGTGGGCGGGGGGGGGGGGGGGTCCAGGGAATGACCCAAGAGAGGATTTTAATTATAAATGAGTATCGAGTAACAGAGAACAATAGAAGCTATTCAAGCTTCATTGAAGCTCATAAAACCTCACCAAACCTCAATTGTATCGAAGAATAGGGTAGGATTGTATCCATTCGAAGATCTACGGTGTTCTGATGAATTATTTTTTAGATATACACAGCAAAATATAGATAATATGTACATAAATACAAACAAATATACGTAATTCGTCCTAAAGTTAATTGTTATCAATGGGTACTTTAATTTAATTAATTCAATTAACCATAACAGGTTTCAATTTATTAAGACCTAACCCAGAAATATTCCCAAATATTGCTAGCAGTTAACCTATTAAAGTAAGCTTAAATTTCCTCTGGAAGGCGAACAATTCCGCTTAATTTCTGCACGAGCCAGCCAATGCTCGTCGTTAAATCATCCGGAATCATTTGAATCGCGAAGGGTTGGTTTCACCTTTCCAACACCATTGTGCCAAGTCTCGCATCGCCTCGGTGTTCAGGAATTCCCGACTTCCGGGCTTAGGAGCCGGATCAAAACAAGTCCTGTCCATTCAACCAGGCCGGAAAGGCAGACACGGTCTAGATAAACGCGTATCTAGATAGCACGTCTGCGTACAAACGTTCAGCCAGGGGTGGTTTCGATGCCACGATGCGACTGGGGTGGCCAGGACAGAGGGGATAAGCTGTCGTTGTCGTAGGGGTGGCTGTCAGGAATGTATCATTTCTAAGGTACCGTTTGTGTTGTAATCGAGTGTCCACTGAAGACAAAGGTGAAGTATCGATACAGAAACATTGCAACAAAATTGAATGAACGCCATTGGGTTATATGAGCTTAGTAACTCGAGACTACCTAAAATGGAACTACGTATAGGAAAGCTACCTAAAGTAAAGAAATGTGAAGCAGAGCTGCCTTTATTGGAGCATAGCAACTCAAAGCTATATAAAGTTCTAAAGCTATCTAATGCTACTCAACAAAATTTCAATATCCATGTCAACTTCAAAGTGTCAGATGTCAATGTTATCGTTCATCTGACTTTTATGTACATTCCACCCAGACCCAGTGTGACGTCTCCAACGATAGTTCGATCTTGTTAGCGTCGAGGGTCCCCATGAGCAAGTGGCCAAGAAATTCTGTGTTAATGTTTTAGTGGTTCGGAAGGAATTGCAGAAGTTTGGTTAATCGATAATCGTCTGGAACCCTGGCAAGATTAAATTTGCGACCCGAATAACAATCAGATTAGGGTGATCCATAGCATGGAAATTCGTTGGTAATGAATTAACAAAAGTGGCCATTTGTCAGACGCGAGAAGTGGAAATTGTTGATGACCGGGAATGATGATCAGGAAGAGCTTCTGGTTTCTTGCTTAGCGTCAAGCTAGAGGGATGATTGATCATGGCATTCTCTTGGAAGAAACTTTCCATCCGGGGATGACGTATTTTCGACCCTGTTCTGTGATTGGTCCATGAATTAGACCGTTAGATAAATATTTGAACGAATGTTGCATTGATAGTGGAATATCGATACGGTAAAGGTCTGATATTTGAGGGTTCGTCTGGAATATTTTTGGAACATTTATTCCATTTTTTTTTTTAGTGACGTAGGAATAGTGATGGAAAGAAGGTTAGAGTCCTAGAGAAAAGGAAGAAGAAGAAGAAGAAGAAGAAGAAGAAGAAGGAACCTAGAGTACTAGAAGCCTTAAAGAAAAAGAAGAAGGCAAAAAGATCGCAAGATTATAAAAATATTCAGAAATTAACAAAATTTTAGAAAGGACAGGGCACCCCTGAAAGTTGTACAGCGTTGTATTTTATTGGCCACGAAAGGGGAAGCATGGCACAGCATCAACGGCGAAGCCCATAGAGGGGATGGCTCAGGGGTTGCTAGTAAAGGAATTGACCAAACATAATTTTGTTCGATGCGTTCAGTTTGGTAAGTTTTGTCTGTTTGCCAATATTGTACAGTTTCATTCAATTACTAAGAATTTTGTTCAATTTTTGTTCTACTTTTGTTTGAATTTCGCCCAATTTTATTCAATTTTGTTTAATTTCCTTCCGTCCCACCGATTTTCATTCAGTCTTCACCAATCGGTCTCCAAATCCCGACACATTTCAACAATCTACCCCAAACCCTTCAAACATCAATAAACCCCATATTCCCATTCCCTCAAAATTCCAACATCCTCCTCCACCTTATCCAACAAAAACAAACCACCAACCCATCGACCATCCCCTAATAACACCAGGTTCGTTTCCATCGCTAACAACCAGGGTGTCCTGTCAACCGAAGGGGAGCACCTTTAAGAGTGGGAGAACCATCGGTAGTGGGAGGTTACCTCTCTCACCTTTCCGACAACCACCAAACACGACCAAGGCGTTTATGGAAGGAGCGGGAGGGGGCGTCAGTAGGGTGGGGGGCGTCAGTAGTTACCCCTCCATCATTCTCAGCAAGGACCAAGCACGACAGAGACTCCTATGGTGACCAAGAGTGGGGGTCTCCCCCTCTCGCGCTTTCCTACAAGGACCAAGCGCAAACCGAGACGCACCGCCAAGAGTGGGGGGCGTCAGTAGTGGGCGTTTGCCCCTCCGCGGCTCTCACCAAGGGGCAATCGCGCAGGGGCGGAGTGGGGGCCCCGCGGAGCGTAACTCAGCAGCACCCTTAGTGTGTGTCGCACTAAAATGTGACTCTGGCCAAGCAGTACCGGTCGCCGTGTGTGTCGTTTGAGCGTGCGAGCGAGAGCGAGAGAGCGAGAGAGCGAGAGAGCGAGAGAGAGAGAGAGAGTCGTGCGTGTCGGAATTTCTGTTAGTTTAGAAGAATCCAGGCACGTATCCAAGTGAACGGGAACGGGGTGGCCGTCGAAGAGGATCATCGCCGCAGCCAAGAGGGTGGACGACGACAGAACTGGCCCCCGTATCAGGCCAGCCGTCGTTGGGGGAGCCGAAACATATCGTCTTATCAGCGAGGAACGCCTAGTGGAGGGCAGCCATAAGTTGGCCGCGAGTAGAGTAGCAGAGATCGAACCTGAAGGAGCCAACGTGCCAGGGGATCCCCATAGAGCGGAGGGTGGAACTCCTGGAGGCGAAAAGAGTGAAAGACGAGGCGATGTGCGGGTCTAATTGAGCGTAGTCCGGGAACTGGTATAGTTAGTGGACACGCATAAGACGTATGCACACACAGACGCACACAGGGGGTGAAACGTAGGTGCATTAGGCGCGTAGCGACCCAGGGAACGCGACGGGGGCTACCTGGGGTTCGTCGACGGGGTGTTGTAATCGTTATCGTCGCGGGTCGCGTTTCTACGGTTAGAGCTTGTGTGTTGAATAGGGGAGCTGGGTGTCCACCTCGATGACTGCTCGGGATTAGTTTACTTCGTAACGTTCTACCGCGAACTGTGATTCTTTGTGCCGTGGAAGAGGAGGGGAAGGAGTGGTTACATCGACACGGAGCAGAAAGTCAGGTAAGAATAGTATGATTCTTCGTTAATGAAATAGTTGATGATCGAGATAAAACTGGTCTTTTCAGTGTCTTTGTAGTTCCTAAATAGAAGTTCACCACTTGTACTCTGGTATTTGCTCTCAGTAGTTAATGTGGACACTCGTTTGCGTTCACTCACTTTTCTTTTTTTATTGTTCCAGAGGGAATCCTTAGACTTTTTCAGAGTCCATCCTTCTTTCTTGAATATTAATATGAACACCTGTTTTGATTGCCTCTTATAAAGGTCAGGAAAGTCGGTCACATTCTGTGATCGTAAATTAATATTTTCTGTCGATTTGGTATTCAGAATCTCGAGTGATTCCTTACACTTCACCAAACAGGTGTCAATCTTTCATAATATTCCTGTCTCTTGTAGAGGTCAAATGAGGTCAGATTATTTCATCCTGAAACCTGCAACAGCTGCAAATCTGTATTTCTTTTTTTATTCAAGAGGATATATCTTTCCTGATATTGATTATGAATTAGTAGTGAGTGCAGAATGTGTGTGATTATTTCAGAAATTTATATTAAAGCAATGTTGTACGTAAAGCGACAGTGGAATAAATCTTCAAAGCTACCTAAATCAAAGCTACGTAAAGAAAAGCTATCTAAGCCGGAGAAATCTTCGATCAAACTACTTGAAAGCAAACTATATAAAGTAAAACTAGCTATAGTAAAGCTACCCAAACCGAAGCTAGCAGAATCAAAGCTACCTAAAGCAAACATCTACTAATATCGAAGTTTTTTAAACCAAAACTACCTACCTAATAGTCTATAAAGCAAAGCTACCTAAGCTAAAGCTACCTACAGGAAAGGTCATAAAACAAGTCTACCTAAGGCAAAACTATCAAAGGCAGAACTACCAAAATTCAACCCATTTCAATCAAAACCTACCCAAAATGAAACTATCTAACACAAATCTATAAAAATCGAAGTTAAAAAAATTCACATAAGGTACATAAATCAAAGGTACCTACGTCAAAGCTATTTACACTTAAAATTCGTAAATCAAACCTACCTGTATCGAAGCTACCGACTTCGAAGCTACCTAACCCACCTTGCTTCCTAATCCAACCCACTTATATTGCCGCACCACCAATGTCTTATACACATGTTTCTCCTGCGTTTTTTGCTCGAGTAATTCACCGTTTCCATTTACGGAAATACCGTCCAGCTCTCGCGTAGAAACTTCCTCTCCTCTGGACCGTATAATCTTTGATGCTTCCACCCGCTATCGTTTCCCAGAGAAACTCTCGAGCTTCGTTGCATTATCCCCTTCCTCGTCTCGTAATATCTTTTCTCACCGTGTAATAGCCGACAGGCGTGATTTATATCGGCTGGAAAGGCGACGTAAAACTGATGTTACCCTTCGGTTGGCTGCTCGCTGAACTCTGAACTAATGGTACTCTCCCTGTATGGTTCAGACAACAGCATTCTTTGATAATTATTAGTCGGATTATTATTTATTATTACTGTCCGACTATTTACACGCGTTACATAATTACTTTTTTGTCTATTCCGCTGGAAGGATGTAATATATTCAGAATTATTACAAATGTTATCGACGAGGAGGAATGGCCCAGCCAGGAAGAGCTTTTACTGTTACTACTGAGGATCTGAGTTTAAATCCTCGTAACTTGAAGATATTTTTCATAGGAAAAATCGTACAGTAATATCATTAAATGTTACTCCTTATACTAAGAACACATCTGAAATAAGATTTAGGAGTAAAGAAGTGCTTGGTAATAATTAAAACAATTGGATCAGTAAAAATTCTGTAATAGCAATAACAGTGTTCGTTTCCTATATATTGAAGTCGCAAACAGCAAACAGAGCGTCCCGACAAAAGAGATTATTTCGGTTAATTACTAGCTAGAGAAGCTGGCGAAACGACGCACAGCTGGAGACACACAATAGAATTATAATTCCGTGAGACAGAATTAATTAACTGTGAATCCTAACGGCTGACAGGGAAGCGTAAAGTAAGCGCGAGTTACGCTCGTTTCGAGAGGGCCTGGACAAATGTGAATTATCCTGACGGTCCGGTGCCCTCTGTTCCGGGTGAAAACGTTTTGCGTTGTAGGTGAAACGAGCGAAAATAATCGCGAGAAGTTGTTACGTTGGGTGATTAACGAGAAACTGGAAAGATTAATGTGAGAATTTTTATCTATTGATTGAGAATGAAACTGACAATGAGAATCAATTCTTATGTAAAATCGAGAATTTCAATATGGAATTGAGAATTTTTATTTATTAATAAAGACCTTCAATCGAAGATTGATGATACAGATAGAATATTAAAGGTTTTTATATGAGATTCGAAATTTCAATGTAAAACTGAGAAGTTTTGTAGTTTCGTGAGTTTATATAATAACCATCCTCACCGTGTGTTACGTTTTAATAGGATCGTTTTTTTTTAAATGCAGGTTCCATTCAATTTTTTAGAAAAATTGCAGGGATACTATGCTTCTTGAAGATTGGTTTTAAACTTTGTGCTCTTGCGGAGTGGGCAATTTCTTTTTACAGAATTAGTTTTTAAACTGTACGGTCTCCTGACAAGGTATTAACGACACTTAGGGTGGTTACGTTCCGGTGGTAGTAGTCAAGATTAGATTTTGAAGAGAAAAGTTTGGAGGGTGGTACATTCTTCTGGGTTACATTGTAAAACTAATTGTTCAGTGGTACTTGCCTCGTTTTATATTCAAACTCTCAATATCACAGATTGTAAATTTCTCAATTCCATTTTTAAATTCCCACATTTAAATTGTTATAATTATTAATCAAAAATAGTACAATTAAAATTTTTAATTCTCAGTATCCCATTAAATTCCTCATTCGCGTATTAAAATTCTCAATCTCTATGATTCTAATATTTATTTCTAATTTCTACTGTTCGCAAGAATCAGCTCTGTCGATGTGTAACGTTAATAAAATCAAAACATAAAAAAGAACATTTTTAATCAACTTTCCCTGGAAACATCTGGAATCCACGAACAATTTCAAAAGATATTCCACTTGGGATGCACTTCGACGACCTAAATTTCTCTTCTGGCCGCAACAGGAATCCAATAACTGAAAAAAATCAGAAGAAGTTTTTCCAGGAAATTGCTGCATTGTCGACGATTAACGCGCGCCGCACGTGCTACTGCAGATTCCGTCGACGAGGAGGAGGCCTTACAACGTAACCCTGAACTCACGGTACATCGATCTACTGCAATGCAACGTGTTGAAACGACTAGCATGAAGCCTCCTCCGATAGGGGAAAAAAATACTAAAACCCTGCCATCAAACCTTCGCAAGCTACGCCATTTTCTAATCTTCGGAACAGACTTTTATTGCTCCAAAAAAAAAACAATTAATTTTATTCAATTTTCATAATAAAGAATAATTTCAACGCTACTGTAAGAATACAATTTCTGAAAAAATCGGTCTTTGAACCTCTTAAACCATAACACCCACTTAAGCTCAGAGCTTCAACTCCAGCTCTTGGAAGTTTGCTTAGGTCTTTACAAGATTAATTTACCCTCACTCTATCCTTGAGCTCATAATTACCCCCAATTTCAATGTCTATCCACTGCCAACTATAAAACAGAGTTCGTCTACAGGAATCTCACCTAAACCGCTCTCATTTATATATAAATTTCAATATATTCGTTACGAATCCAAAGACTGGCAATTAGGATTCTCTCTGTTACAACCCTTTCGCAGTCTTTCCCTTGCATGAGCTTTAATTGCAAAACTCGCGCGAGTTTCGGTTCGCCTAACTATCTCCCGCGTTTTCGTTTCGTTCGAGGAAATTTCGCCTGATTTATGTCTTCGATAATGACTGTTCGGAGTGGCGCGTTCGTGCCAAAACTTTCAGCCCTGGTAACAACGTTTTCATTGACGCGCTTGTTCCATATACGAAATTTCCCATTCCGTTTACTCCCATTAAAACTTCCCTACCATTCCGAATTAGCGTTTCCCTCGGCGTGTCATTAATTCGTCAATTTAGTCACCGATAATTCTCCGCGTCCATGCTCCATCAAATTAATCAACTAATCGATCGGAGTTGTGACGAGAATGTTTCAAATTTTCCCAGCCAAACTTTCAGTTATACAATATATATATATAGCCACTGCCAACTATATATATATATATATATATATTTTCCACGAATTAATTACATAAAAATTATGCAACTACCCACAAGTGAAATTGTTCAGAATATACAGCTTCGTCCTTCGTCATTTTTATAGTAATTTTTTTAAACGATCATCGCATTTATTTTCACCTGGAAAATTGCAGGTAGATTTTTGGTCGATTTTTCAAAAATGACGAAATCCGATTCGAAGCGGTTACACGGCTAATTTTGGACACGTTCCAAGCAGATTATCGTTCGAAACAGCTGCTTTTCACGCGTCGCTGTAATATCCGGGGACGTAGCTTTATAATCCTCCGCGATAATGCTAACTCGAGCTGAAAAATAAAATCCGTGGCGCTTTCGAGCGATGTGGAATCGATAACGGATATTGTGACGAGTGATAATGCAATTACGAAGAGATTTCGTGATTGGTTTGTGTTGGAAATAAATATTTTATTAAGCTTCGTTAAATTTACCAAGTGTTTCAATGTTTTTCAGTCTTTTTTGTTCAATGGAATATTAAAGATGACTGTGTTAAATATAAAATTATAAAAGTATTTAACGTAAAAATAAATTAAACGGACACCATGATGATTTTTTATTATATTAGATTGATGCAAAAATAATTTTTCAGCTGTTAAACGTGAATATTCTCAGCTTTATTTGAGCACATTTCATTTTATATTATAGCTTGCAATTTTACATTAAAATTCCTAATTTACATTCACAATGGGATATTAAAATTTTTAATTAAAAGATGCAAATAATACAAAAAAAAAGAAAAAAGAAAAATCGAAGGGAAAATTATCCAAAGAAGATTTATTTTTTCAAATCAGATAGTCATTCCCGAATCCAGTGATCAAAATGAACCTCCGTCCTCAGGAAGTCCTGACACGTTGCGCCATCCTGACCATCCGTTTCCTCTTATCCAATGAATGAACCGCGGTGAACCCGCAGTTTTCCGTTCAGAGCTTTCGTTGAGTATAGTCTTCTCTAACTCACGCGACCTACTTCCATCACGGTGTATGCATGCAGAGTGGCAATGAATCCCCAGGCTTTTGCCACTACCTATCCCTTCCAATTGCTAATCACGTTTGCCAATCCTCCCGAGATTAGGCGATGGTCGGTGCTGTTACGCTCGTTGTTAGCTACCAGACCAACCACCCACGCGTTCCTATTATAGTCGTTAAGACACGTTTGCCGTCTCGAGATCGATAATCGTAAAAGTTTCCCTCCTGTGTTGTCCCATCTTGGAAGTTGGCTTCCAATCGCGGAACTTTAGCTGCTTGTAGTTTGTAGTTGTTTGCTGTCCTGCGTAACGCGAAGTGAAAGCTTGTACGAACTTCCTCTCATAACCTGAACACATAGTCTTCGTCCGATGGTATCTTCCATCAGTTATGGAATCGAATATTCTTGGTTAGAGAAGATTGTTAATGTTGTCTTCTTGAATGGAATAGTTGACGATGTTTATAAATCTAGAAATGTCGATGTCAATATTTTCAACCAAATTATGAATGTTGTAACAGTTGGAATCGAAGTGTTTTATCAAATCGGATAGGTTGAAGTTGAAGTCGAAATGATTTTAACGAAACAGAGATGTTGATATTGGAGTTACTTGTAGAAGTGAGAATGTTGAAGTTGAAGGTACTCATAAAATGGGAATGTTGAATTCGCAGTATTTCTACCGAATCGCAAATAGTGAGAGTTGAGATCAACGTTTGTTACCGAATCAGGATTTATGTAATTGTATTTGAAGTTGACGTTGGCATTTGTTGCCAATTAAGGAATGTAGACGTTATTTATGTACAGTGCAACGTAGAACTTGAATTTGCTTATAGAAATGTTATTCAATTTAAACTATACAACATGTATACATGAGACACTCAAGAAAATTATGATTAGATTCTGTGCTCGATTGAAAATTCTCGTTGGAAGAAATTCGAGGTGCTCTTCGAGTATCGGCCTGATGGCCACATTTCTAGGTTCAGGTCGTTTCCCAAGCCACATAGCGAAGGTCGACCCATGAGGTGGTTGGCCAGGCGCCAAAGGGGCCAGGATGCAACCCATCTTCGTCGGGGAATAAATTCACGGGCACGCTGGTGCTTTCGATTCAGCTGTTCCCGACATAAAGACGAACCAGCTTCCTTTATCCGATTTAATTGAATTTGACCGGGAACGCCTATTTCTCTTCTCACTTCACAGCGACGGTAGACCTACTTTCCCAAATTGAAGCCAACGGCCGAACAGCCATTGTCTTCTTCTTCTTCTGCGCTACCCTCTCGAATCCTGATCTTATTGCTCCATTGATTTACCGAGGCTATTAGGTCTCTACTTCACACACGAGTATATACATTTGTCCACGTTCATCAATCTGAATCTATCGTTCCTTCTAAAACAGTCTGTTGCAATTGTGATGGTACAGAATAGTTGTTTTTCTTAAATCAGGAACGTTAAGGTTGAACTTAAAGTTGATATCAACGTTTTTACCTAAATCAAGACTGTCAAAGTTGAAATTGAAGTATCGTTCGCCAAGCCTGGAATGTCAGTGTCGAAACGAAAGTTGAAATCAACATTTCGTATCCAATTAGAAATGGTAAAATTGATGTTGCAGTTGACGTTGGCGTTTCTTGCTAAATCAGTAATGATACAATTAAAATTGAAGTTGAAGTGTTTTTACTAATTCTGAAATGTCAGTTTCATATCTTAGTAGTCAGGTATGTTAAAATTGAAGTTGCAGTTGACGTTGACGGTTGTCAAATCGGCATTGTTAAAGTTCAAAGTTGTATTCGACGTCGAAGTTTCCTGTCAGTTTCTTTTGTTCAAAAAATTCCTTCGCGTTCTTCAGTCAGATAAAAGAGGCATGCACGGCTTGCGGATCGAAGAGTATCTATCAAAGTCGAAGGCAACCGATAATTCCACACGTTCCTCGTGACTTTTGACCCGGAAACAACTTGAAATTGAATACCCTGCGCCAGGGCTTGCGTCTGCGAAGGACTACTGCTCGAACCGGAGTCCGTGCCAGCTGAATTACGGCCGACTCGCCCCTTCTTGCGGGATGAAAATTGATATTTAACAGGATATTCGTGTATCGAGCAAAGGTTGTTCGAAACCCACTTGAAATTTTGATGGAAGAGAAAAATTCTTAGACAATCACACCGTAGAGCGGGAGGAAGTGTAAGAATATAATTTTCAGAGTGCAAACACTAAAAGAGAAAGAAAATGAAGGTCTTATTCAACCATCGAGTTTAGGGGTTGTTAACAGCGATAGGAAAAATATAGAGCGAATATTGTTTAAAGTGAAATTTACTCGCACGAGTAGATTTAATTTATAGATTGTTCTTCCTATAAATAAATTTGTGTAATACGTTTCAATTTCAACTATAACATTCCTGATTTCGTACAAACACTTCAACTTTGACATCTACATTCCTCTCGTGGTTACAATCCGTCAACTTTAACATTCCGGATTTGGCAAGACGCGTCTTTTAAAAGTCGAACAAGAAAACACATTCCCATAAACGGATAAAGTTCGCAGTCCACTCATAAATATTCACAAGAATATTTGATTGGAAATAATTACTGTGCAAATGCATTTCAACCGTTTAACCATCCATCAGCGCGAAACACTAAGTGAAACTATGCCAATGCAAACGTGTCGCGTTCCATTAAATTAAGCACGTCTCGCGGAATGGTAATTGCGTACGCGGTACGTAATGTTTTCTGACGCTGTCACGGTGAAACACGACCGTGTGTAATTGCGTTTTGCGTAAACACTAAGCTGTTCGAGTTGCATTTTGTATCCGTGTCGCGTGCAACTGTCCGTTTCTGAAACGTCACCCCATCGGAAGTCGGGGCGATCGTCCGGGCGACGACTGCAACTGAAAGGGTCGGAGGAATGACAATCGTGACAAACAGTCGATAAACGAACTATTTTGTGAAAAATACTGCGTCGAATGCTATAGTTTCTTTTAAAGGATTTGGAAACATATATTTGTAACGTTCACGTGACTACTGGCGAAAGACTGATTTTGTTTTTATTTATGAAAGTAGGAATTCAAAATTATTTAGAAAAATAGCAGGGTGAATATTGAAGTTTTTTTTTTTTTTTATGAAAGTAGAAACGTAGATGTAGATGTTTGTGACTCTAAAAATGTTGAATTTATTTATGGGAGTAGGAATTATTATGAAGTTAAAGTCGTTCATGAGAATAGGAACGTTGAAGTTGAAGTGGAAGCATTTTTGCCTAATCAGGATCGTACGAGTTGACGTTTCTTTTCACGTATATTCCTGCTACATCACGAGCATATCTAGTTTCATAAGCAACAATCTCTTTCGTTGTCAAAGGTTCGCTCCAGCGAAATCGTTGGTAGGATTGCATGCTTTTTGGTCCACGTGTCCAAACGGAAAAAGTTTCTTTATCCTCCCCGAATATTCAGGGGACGGATGAAAACGGCGAACAAAAATTGGGACGTCCGCGAGCCCACCGGACGCGCTGTAAATAAATCCATACCTGTGCGATATCGTTTCTTGCAGCGGCGACCTCGTTAAACGTGTAATGGATAACCAATTCCAGTTGCTGGATTAAAGGCACCGGAGCTGAATCGAAATTGCGATCGTCGATCAGCTTAACGACCCGCGACATGCGACAGATCTCGAAAGCGTTCGCAGAATTAGAAAACACCGCTCGAGTTGGTCCATCCAGTAAACCCCGATTTGTCGTTCTATTTCTATAAGCAGCTTCGACATCAACTTCGCCATTTCTGATTTCGTATGAAACTTCAACTTCAACATTCCCGTAGAAATATCTTCAGCTATTGCATTCCTACATTCACAAGTACCTTCAACTTAATTCAGGATATTTGATGTAAGAAAAAGGAAATGGCCACACAGAGAAATAAGCAAATACATGAAATAAAAAAAAAGACAAAACAAGTAGATCCTCCTTGCTCCTGACAGTTCAATTGACTTTAATTAGTGCTTCTAAAATTTCTTGCGAATCTGCATCATTACTAGAAAGCAAAACCCTTTCCAGAAAATTCTTACAACCCTCCCTCCCTCTTCTCCTCCCTTCTTTCGCAATTCAGTTCGAGTTCCATAGAACAGTTCGAGTCTACGAATCCTACAGAACCATCCGCGACCTTGCAATCAAAATTGAGAGGCCTACAACAACAAACTCTATTAACCAACCCGACAATACCAGATAAGTCTTTGGAAATTGGAGAAACCGAGCTGTAAAACGAGCCACCAGGGAACAATTACTCGATCAGCGCAGGAGGAATTGGAGATTTTTTTTTTCCTAGAGAGGTGCTTCCTTGGGCGGCCAATCGCAGCCGCAGGCTTTGAATGCAGTTCCAAGCCTGGCTGTTCCGCCATCGGGACAAAAGATATTTCCGTCTCTCAAGCAGCGTTTGATCTTGCCCGGGGCAGCCATAACCGGGAACAATGCCGAGTTTTCGCCGCTACGGTCCACGCCATTCCGTTGATTTCTTCCATTTCTTCGAAGCATCCCCTTCGCGAGGGTTGAACGGCACGAAAGTATGGTGCTGTTTTCGTTTCTTGTGGTCATTCGCGCGGAACTTGGGGAACAACTGTTTATCGCTGTGGGAATATTTTTTTGTTTCTTTTACAAGTATCAAGGAACACACTATCGTTTTCGTAGAATAATTCATTTCGTATATCGTCAGAGAGATATCGAAAACTACAGAGGTGAAAAGTATTTTGTAGGAACGAAGATGAAAGAGTGGAGAGAATTAAAGCGAAACGAAGCTTCCGGTGGCTGATATTTCGCGGTTATCAGCCTTTGAAACATTCATGCGTGACTGTTGAATGGACCTGTTAGTGTCACGCTCGCTTTACCTCGCTTCTTGTTAGCGATTGAGCCCGGTAACAAGCACGATTCAACAACGTTCGAGACTATCGATCTCACGGAAATCAACGTGCCCGTACGGCCTCGGGTTTGCGTATTTTTAGCGTCTGAATGACTTTACCTGGACGTCCCGAAACAGCTTTTCTTGGAGTCTGACATTTTAGAGACCCTTGTCGAGTGTTCCACGCGCGACCCTTGCGCGAGTAGCGACAGATTGGAACGCGTAGTAACGCGACAGAACAAAAATTATATTTTTCTTTGGTTTTTCTAGGAGTAATTGCAGTTATGCATGCAGCACAGGTACGCGTATTAATATATTGAAAAATTATAATTAAACACGTGGAAGGCATTTTGTACTATGTCATATTTAATATTTTGACATGTTGGAATTTAAGTATTATTTCTTCAGGTATCACTGTTTAATATGATTTCAATTTCACTTATGACAATTATCTTACTTATATTTATAAATATATATTTATTTATCATATATGTGTATACTAATATTGAATATGTATATTTGAATTCATAAATATATATAAATATTAAGAGTCGAAAACATATGAAATAATAATATCCGAATATATTACAAAATTTCTTTTCTCTTAAAAATTCTTATAATCTCGTTATTATTATAATTTTGACTTTAATCGGATACGAAAGAAATACAGGCTTTCTCTTCCGTTCGACAAGCCGGTAGTCTAGGGTCTGGCGATTTTCTCAGGTGCGGAGTTTTCTCCTTTTTTTTTTTCTTCGTCGTTACTTCTCCACCCAGTCAGTATTTTCATGGGGTAGATAAGAGCGGCGCGCGAAACGCAATCAAAATTAAAATTATAATTAAACACAACCGGGGAATATTCAGGGTTGCGAGAACGTTTCGTAATTTTACAGCTCATGGAACACGGCGGGTTTATGCATGCATACGACCGCGCAGAAAATAATCGCGTTAGTCGAGTTTCCACCCGCGCCGTACGGGGTACTGGACGTGATTTTCTGGTTATGCGGTAACGAGCCACAAAAATGGCTCGTCAGTATGCGCCGTCTCGTTGTCCCATTCGCCCTCGAGTTTTCTCGATAACAGGCACGTACGTGGATCTATTTGCTCGAGTATACTTTGAGGATTTTGTGAAAAGCCGAATGACAGCCTGGACGTGTTGATATTTCTTTCCATTATTCGGTCTCTAGGATTTTATGCATGCAGGATGATCCCTGTTTCGACGATTTTTCAAATCTACGTTACGCAACCCCGTAGATACCTCGCAAATACGTAACAAAAAATTTCTGCAAAATTTGAGCTCTCAATTTTAACATTAACACGTGGCTCGTACCTTCGAGAGTTTTATATAAGAAAATAGCACGTGGAATCTTTTCAATCGGTTTCAGCTTTCTTGAGCTGTGCTCGATTTCTTTCATTCTTTTACTTTCAATTTTCTTCAATTTCTTTTGTTTTCATTTCTTTCAGATTTCTTTATTTTTCTTGTCACAATTTTCATCGCTCTTTCCCACCAGTGCTTCTCAATATTTATTAAAATTTCCACATTTTATTAAACTTTCACCAGTGCGATCTCTCAAAGCTCGCCAAATTTCTCTGACATTAAAGCACAACGCTCCGCTTCCCAAGAATTGTCGCAAACGCAATAAAAAAACAAAACGAATGCGTGCTCGCGAAAGAAGGGGGGTCGTAAAATCGCTTATCGATGCATCGCAGTTTAAAGTACGTCCGGGAGTAGTCGAGGCACCGCCGATGGCTCTCACGATGGCGCTCTCGAGAGGGGAAGAATATTTCTGCTTAATGTTATGCAAATTTTATTCGACTTCGGCACGCCCCCGTCGCCAAGAATTTTTTCTCCCCATCCCTGGACGCGCGATCGAGTATTTCAACCCCCCGGAGCGCGCAAACCCCTGAAGAAACACAGACCAGCGGAAGTTTCAACGGCGCCGGGGATCGGCGCGATCCTCCGTGGAGATTCCAGGTCTCAACCCCTTCCCTCGATCCCCGTCATCGTTGCGAGGGGTGGGATAGGGCGGATTGTGAGTGGTAAATTACGCGTATCACGTTGGCAATTCAAATATAACTGGGTGGCGAGCAAGTTTTCCCGGCACTTTCTGCTTGGGAATCGAGTTAAATGAAAATCCGCAAACGGTGGAGGCGTACTAATGAAACGCTGGAAGTTATTACATTTTTGGCATTGACAAATAAATTAATGGATGGTTTGGGGATGGTTTGGGGAGTGAAAAGGTAGCCACTTTGGAGAGCTCGTTTACATTTGGGGGTAAAAAGAAATGAATTCAAGTGATGCTGTTCCGTTTTGAGGGGGACAGGATCTGAAGTTATTTTTTTCAATTTTCTTTCAATTTTCTTCAGTGTTCTTCATTTTTTCCAAGTTTTCTCGAAATATGAATTTAGGAAGTGCATATCGTAACACGGTTAACGTAATTAGATCATCCATTTTTCAATTCCACGTTTAATTTCTAACACAAGCACACCGTCAATAAATTATATAGCTCCTCGAGAATTGAATTTGTTTATTTTCCCCTTGGTTTTCGTTCACCTGAATTTGTATAAGCACCGAAACGCCAATGTATATTTTATACGAACAGTAGAGTGTTCCGTTAAGTGATCAGACAATATTAAGCTATTCCATTAGCAGGTAATTTTCATCCAAGCCGGAGCTACTTCTTCGGCCGAGGGTTCTCCGAATAATTTATTCGAGCAAAGCTACGGGTGCTTTTCAGGATAGAATTTTCGTTGCGACCGATTATCCCTTGGAATAATCCCATCTTCTGGAACATCTGCGACCTTTCTTCGAACATATTTCTTATTCCCATAATCTCTTTCCCTCCACTCCTAAAATCATTTCTTTTCTTTATAAAAATGTCCTCTTTATATTTTCGCTTCCTCTTTATATTTGTGAGACACCCTGTGTAAGAGAGATGAATTTCTGTGACTGGCACTGTAGCGTCTGGCTATTTCCATCCTCATTCTACGGATTGTACATATTTTCGTCGAATTTACTCGCGTCTGACTCTGTCCGGACTTACACTACTTATAAATATCTGACCTCGTGCAGAGTTATTATCCTCGACAAGTATAATCAAACGTGGTATTTTACGTAGAAACATGCGACTACAGACAGATTTACTATGTCCATTGATGATGGACTACATGAACAGGTTTATTTTATTCAATAAAAAGGAGATAAATAAATAAAAATAGTTTCGAGGAATAATTATGTTAACGTTATGAAAATATATTTCTTTGCTTACGGAATTTGTGATTTTTGTTGTTTTAGGAAAAATGAAGCTGGAATTGGATAGGGAGAAGGGCCTGGAGCTCATTGGGAAGTTCATTCGAACGAAGAATGTGGAGAGTCTTCAGGGCGACCAGGGGAAGGCTGGACCCGAGCCACTTCATCCGACTGACTCCAAGCAGAAATTACAGGTAAATATAGCTCTCTGTGCGTAGCATATTTCTATTTGGAAATTGTTAATTAATTGGCGTGATATAATGGTCTTCTAAAAAATAAAAGTCTCAAGCATTCATGAAAGTTTGTAATTTTACATGAAACATTTCAGTTTCGCATTAATACACTATCATATTTAAATTATCAATAACGTTAATATTAAAATTCTGAACTATAACATAAAAATCGTGTCGCATTACAAAATACAAAATTTCGTATTACACTTCGCATTACTTTCGTATTAATTTTACAATACCATCTTCTAACATTTCCAACCATTTTACCCCAAAAACAAAATTCCGGGAAACCTCTAATATTCAATCATTCAAACCAAAACCACCCCCTCGAGTAGTAAGCGTGCACTTAAACTCCACGCGATTCCATGACATCCGATAGTATCTTTCCTGTGTCCGACATTAAGACCTCCGTTCACGCCTGGCGTCTGAGAATCTTCGAAGAAGCAAGACTCCCAGGTGTACGCGTGGGATCCACCCCCGCGTATCGATCCTGCGGCTATTTTTAACAGGATTTTTCAACCCCCAGCGTCCGAGTCGCGCGAGCTGTTCGCGAACGCTGGCTCCTTTACTCCGCGTGATTAATCTTCGCGCGTCAACCTAATGGGAAATTAATTTCCCTGCTCGAATCGAGTTTTCTTTGCGTCGGACACGGCGATTCATTCTATACGCTTCTTTCTGTCGGTTCTCCCCCTTGTTCCGAACAACGTTAACGACGACGACGGGGAAAAACTGGAAGAAAAGTTCTGCAGAAGTGGAAAGAACATTGGAGTTGTTGGGACAGGTAGAATTGGATGTTTTTGGCGGACTGTGTTCTGTGGGTGCGTGAGAGAAGATTTATTTTTCACTGTTCCGTGGTCGGAGGAAGGGCATTTTTTTGTTAGACGGCGTTCGTTTATTACGTGAAGGCAATTTTTGTCATTTTTTACCCGCACCGTTCTTAACTTTCAGATTCTTGATCTGGTAAACGACTTTAACTTCAACAATCCTACACTAAGGAAAACTTTACCATCGACTTCTACATTCCTACTTTCAGAAATAACTTCGACTTAACATTCCTACTTTCAGAAGTAACCAACCTCGTATGTCTACCGTGATTATTAATAAAGGCTCTCTTACAATTCGTATATCGTTGACACTTTTATCCCTCAAGATTCTCAATCTACGCAATAATAAACAATAAAAATGTCAACATCATACAGCTTTTGTTCTATAAAAATACTCGTTATATTCACTTACCTGTTCTAATCTATAAACCACAACTTAATTATCATAAACTCGTTTAGTAAAATTACAGTAAACTTCCGAAATGATTCCGTCATCGGTTCCAGGACAAACCTCGCAACGAACCAAGAAATACGCAACAAAATTCCCCTGATAAAAATTGAAAAACTTGTTAACGAATGTCGCGCTTTTTACTCTTCTATTCGGCGTTTGATGGAACACGGTTCAAAGGCGTCGGAACTTGCTCAACTTTCGCTCCGTCGTCGCCGGTTTTTCGCTCAACTTTCCGCGCGAACCATGTCGGCGAAGTTGGGTCAAGCCTTCCAGAAACAGTCGTCGTGGATCGAACCGCGTTTCAACCGCGATATCCGCGAACCCGGGGCTCCGTTTATTGGAAAAGTTGGCGATTGTTTAGGCGATGTGTGCCAGCTATGAACGCCCCTCGGGCAGGGCTGCTATTGTTTCTTCGACGGATGGAAGTTCGTTGGAAATTGCAGAAAGCACGGTATCGACACCTGCGGAACGTCTCAGTACTTAGGATTGAAACGAACCCCGTGAGAAACGCTGAAAATAAAGTTTTGTTCGCGAATTTATTACGAACAAATGATTCATTGGTGTCTTCGTGGCAAATAGAGAAAAATCCATTTTGTTTGAAAAGAAATTACTATCTTAAAATTTTGGTCGTGGGCCAGTTGAATATCTTTGTATAGATGCTGCCAAACCTCTTATGTACCTCTTAAGCCTAACAAGATCTTCACTCTCTTTTCATTCTTTCTTCTCTTTCTTTCCCTCTTTTCCTTCTGTTCTTTTCCTTTCATTCTTCCATTATGAATACTGGTTCTTTCGTTAATTATCCTCATTAACGACACCTTTTCTTCTTTTCCAATTTTCTTCCTTTTTTATTCTCCGTTTGAGAACGATAAGTGTACCTACCGAACACGGTTAACAGGATATTCAACATCGTTACATAACAAACGACCTATCGGAGTTGAAGTTTATCATGACATTAGAGAATGTTGAAGGTAAAGTTTTCAATTTAGGAATGTTGTAACGAAGAATTTTACGAAATAAAGAATGGTAAAGTTTGGGTTACTCGTGGAAATAAAAATATTGAAATAGAAATGATTTATGAGAACGGAACTGTTGAATCGAAACTATTCATGAGAGTAGGAATATTATGTTGAAGTTTTTTATGAAGATGGCAATGTTTACGTTGAAGTTACGTATGACAATAGAGATGTTAAATTCTTGTTTTCTGATTTGCAGAAGTGCCTGACGACTCTGGACCTGACGTCTTTGGGAGTTGGCTCCTGCGTCGGGACAGGGATGTACCTAGTCGCTGGAATGGTGGCTCGCAGCGTCGCCGGACCTGGCGTCGTCATCTCGTTCATTATTGCAGCTATTGCTTCCATTTTGTCCGGTAAGTTCCTCCGTTTTATTCGTTCCCTCCAACCAAAAAACGACAGAACCATATTCTATTGATTTATATCGTTCATTGAATTAAAATAATTGCGTGTAATAATACCCATAACTCAACGCAATATATTATCTAAAATTAAATTGGAGTAAAAATTCGTAATAAGTGGCTGAAACGAATCGACGATATACATTACCTAAAAGGTGACAAGGAATCTTTATATAAATTTTAGTAACTATTACATTTTGCTCATTATTATTGTAATTATCAAACGCACTTGTAATATGTTAGATGAAGAATAATTTAATGGTTACCAAACTTCTTATATATGGATAAATTGTTATGTCCATTACGTTGAGACTTACGTATGCAACTACTTGAATTATAAATGATTGAATATAACGGTCCGGAATAACTACAAAACAAACTGCACAGTAATAGCCTAGCAGTCAGCTAGACTACAAGAAGGAAAGAAAATATTTATCCGTTACAAAATCAACCATTCAGCATCCCACAAACGAATCCTCAAGCACAGGGCATTATTTTCGACCTGAAAAGTGCCTGTGGCCCTCGGGGGTTAAACGTCCAACCCTTGCAACTGTTGGATAGAGGATTACAGAGGAAAAGCGCAGGATTGAGAGATTTAAAATTAATTTAAGGGGTTGGAGTGCAGGTTCTGCAGACATCTGTAAAAGAGAAAAAAAAAAGCCACCGTTTCAGCGGCGTTTCAGACAACGTTGTTTCCCTTTCCCGCCAGCGTTGGAAAATTCTCCGCAGAGTTCAACAGAGTGTAGGTAACAGTGTCGGATTAGATTTACGGTTGGAGCGTCGGGCAACCTGTCGAGAACGGTCTCCAGCCAAGCCACGCCGACAAATCCGATTCTTTTCTACTTACGGAAATTTAAAGAACGCGTGTCCCGACCGAACGCGCTCGGGGAAAATCGAAAACCGTGAAACGACGTAACGAACGTCGGTTTCAATTGCCACGGGCAATTTTTGAGAATGGATAACGCGACGAGCGATGGGACAATCGGCTATTCAATTTTAGAGATTGAGGAAACGCGCTGGCAACTTGTTGCAGGCTTCTAGTTACTCTGGCTCTTTCTTACGGAGTAAAGTATGAAATACTTTAATTAAAATTGGAATATTCAAACAGTACAAGAATTTTTTCGTGTGAACAAATTTGAATGTATAAGTTTGGATGTATACATGTATACATAAAGATAATAAAAAAGGTACCATTATATGTAAACGTGTACAAAATTTCAAGTAATTCAAGAAATTCACTATAACATGTATCTAATATTCTACATATTTCAGTCAATTGTTTACTATTCAACAATGGACATTCAAGAATCTCTCCATTGAAATTCTTTCGGAATAAATTCGTTCAGATTTAACATATTACGTTTAACAATCGGTTAGATTTAACAATCGATGTCGAAGTGTTCCAGGATTGAGAAGTTGTCCTGGTCTTTGTAATAGTCTCCTGGCTAATATTAATACACACGGTCGCGTTCTGTGCTTTTATATTTGCCAACGTTGTAGGAATGTTGTTTATAAACGACTGCTTTCATGGTTCCCCGGGGTCAAAGGTCCAGTGGCGTGGGAATTGAATCGAAGAAACTTTTGATTAAAGCCCTCACGAGCATTGCGAGCAACCATTATTGTTGTTATATTTCATTTCTAGCTACTAAAAAAGTTTCGCATTATAAAAATAGTCGAAGAGGAATAATTCGAATGTATTACTTTTGAACACTTCAACATTCGAATTTTTGATCATTAGGTATTAGATTATATTTGGATCTTTAGTATTAGATTTATTTTATTTTCACAGAGCATTTTCGGAGTGAAGTTTTTAATTATTGAAGAATTTCAGAATTCAAGCTTCTTGGGATTTAATTATTTTAAGATCGATATATAT
>NW_026535322.1:6249109-6301337 GCF_026225885.1 Hylaeus anthracinus | reverse complement strand
GACATCGAAGCTTTAGGATTTAAACACGTATTTGAAGCATTTTAAGATTGACGTATATCGACATCGAAGCTTTTTACAATTTAAACATGTTGGATTCGAACCATTTTAAGGTTGAATAATTTCAAGATTGACGTATTGACTTCGGATCTCTTCCTTCTCTCGGATTGCTTGTTAAGATTGCACGTTTTAACAGAATTCACAATTTCACTTCATAATTTGAAATCGTGGAGTTGTTGTTGGATAGTTTTTGGTCGATTCAATTTTCATATTTGTTTTTCATATTTATATCGGAGTGTGCGATTTTTGCACATTGGTTTTTCTTCTTCTGTCGACCTTAAATAATATAATTAAACAAAGGTTCCGTGTCCTCCTTTTCAATTTCGATTCTTCCGAACAATTGACCGCGACGCTACAGTGGCGGCCGAGTCACGCGCCTGTACCATGATTATCCGCCTGGCGGTGCACGTCTGACCATGCATCTTCCTTTCCACTTTTCCCAGACGTCCGGACGAAAGGAGGATGCGTCGTCGTGGCGGCGTTCTACGACGCTCGAGTGGAAAATAACGTCGGATTAAATTTACTGGCGGGTGGTGGTGGGGTGGGGGGGGGGAGGGGGCAGCTATGCGACACGTAGCGAGCCAATGGCCGCGAAACGTCTTGTAAGACGCTCTGATACGCGCTTACTGGACAGGTATATTGCTGGGAACCGGATCTGGTCGATGCAAGAGCAGATGGAAAGCGGAGCGTGTTGCAATCTCGCTGCTATCGAATTTCCTCCTGTCGATCCTTTTGTTGTCCCATGATCCTCCCTCTATCCCCTTTTCAACGAGCTTCTGGTAAATAATAGAGGGTTGGAATGCGCCCTGGGTCGACGCCGGAGGGGAATCAGATAGTGGAATGCTCGCAGGACAACGGAAATCGCTCGTCGTGTGGCCAGTTTCTTTTTTCTCTTGGGTCGATGATGTCACGTTGGGCCTAGGGAATTTTTATAGCGATTGGCGACCCCATTTTAGAATAAAAAAATTAATTTGTCTGCGCCAGTTTTTTTCTTTTTTTTTTTCTTTTTTTTTTAACGAAGGATTGATTAATTGTTTGTAATAATTGCAGCGAATGTTGCTAATGTAACGTAGGGTGGTTGATATCAACTTGTTTATCGATATTCGTTGATTTAATTATCAACATATATTATATATTAAAGAACCTCTAGCAACCACTGAAAAGGGTACCAGCGTAATTTGATTGATAAATTAAAGTATAAATAGCGCCAGGGCTGATTGCGTGAAAAGTTTTGCATACTCTCCGAAAGCGCCTGTATTATGCAACCAGCCCGACCCAGGGGCGTGACAAGTTACGAAATTGGCGTGGAAGTTGTTCGTGAAACGCGGCAGCCATGATTTAACTCCAGCGACACGATATTTAAATGTTTTAACGTGTAATTCGTTCTTTTCTGTTTCCAGGAGCGTGTTACGCCGAGTTCGGGGTGCGAGTGCCCCACACATCAGGCAGCGCTTACGTGTACAGTTACGTGACAGTAGGCGAGTTAATAGCATTCATTATCGGATGGAACATGGTGCTGGAGTACCTTATAGGTACGAGCGCGTGTGCCTGCGCCCTTAGCGCCTGCCTGGACGCCCTTTCCGATGGCGCCGTTTCCGGCGCGATAGCCAGCAGCGTCGGAACCATTTTTGGTGAGATGTTACTCAACTTCTTCCGCCGCATCAATCATTTCGGGAATCGTCGAGTCTTTCGAATCTATTTTCAACTAGATTCGAGAGAATTCTTGCAGTTCGAATAACTTTCAAAGCGAATACAAAATAATCGGTTAACGAATTTGTGCGAAGTTGTAGTAATTTTAACTTTCGTTTATTCTTGAAAGATGAGTTTTAAATTTCCTTGGTTGTTGGAGTAATCGCCGTAACTTCTTCGTTTGTCCAGCCCCAAAAAGCGTAAAACTCCAATAGTATGTGTAATGTCTAACTATGCATAACTTTAAAAAACGATCCGAACAATTCTCGTTCGGTTTTATAAGAGCCATCTAAATAACAAAATTCAACTCTACCGTCCACTAAAATAAAAAATAGAGGGGGTGGAAGGCTTTCTGTTTACCCCGTAACACTCACTCCAAACAAATCTCTTACATATTAAACAACTACATCCCTGGACCATCTAAATACGACAAAAATAAAATCCGTATCTTCGTTACGAAACCATGGAAAAATAAATTCGCATAAATACCAACTCTCGAAGTCTACATCTGTTTAATACCTGAGTACAATGCCTGAATATATTACTAATTGATACAAAACGGCATTAATGAGTTTTCCTTTGAATCGGTACCATCGTCGACCGTAACGAGCGGTGCGGGTCGTTAGTTGATAAAAAATAGGAAGAGGGTGGTGGTGGGGGGTGGGGGAGGGGAAGAGGAGAAGGAGGAGGAGAAGCAGTCGAGTAGAAAAATTTGCATCCCCGGGTCGAGTGCAGCGATATGAAAGAGAGAGCATTCTGAAGTTTATTTCTGCCCCGGTTGGACGCCATGGCCGTTAGACACACGAGGAGAAAATTAAGGCGGGTTTCGCGTGCGTCAGACAGATGGTAGAAATGTTTTTGCGTTTCTAACAGCCCGATGATGTATGGCTTTATGTCCCTTGTCAGATACGGCGAACATATCGAAGTTTTTCTAGTTCAGTAGCTGAGTGGAGCACAGGTCCCCAAAGGGGGCATCGGTGCCTTCTTGAGGGCGGAGGGGGGGCTGAGGAGATTTTGAGGGTGCTCTGTTGGGGTCTGGTGAAGGGCGCTGTTGGGCCTGGTGACAGAAGGAGCCTAGAAACAGTGGAAGGTGCTTCTAGACCTAGTGCAGTTCGATGCAGTTGGAAGTAATGCAACGCAACGCAATGCAATGCAATACAGTGCAATGCAGTTGGATGAGTCGTAACGCAATTGACTGCAATTTCTCTAAACACAATTTTGAATTTCTCTTTTAAATTTTAAATTTCTCCCCACCGGTCCTATCTTGTCTCTCGACGAAAGCTATTCAAACGTCACCAGACCATGAAATGTCGTAGGAATCGTTTATAGTATAAACAAGGTTCCCCATGCATGGAAAAAATTAGTCCATTAGTCTTATTTCTACATCTGTTACTGGCATAGGTAACGAAGGAGTAGAACGTCGTTCTATTTCCAGTGGTATCGATCATGGACAGTTGATTCTACTCGGCCGTCTGACCGTGTAAGGTACTATTCTACTTGCTGGGATATTGATCACGCGTCGGTTTCGTCTAACTACGTCATACGACGGAGCAACAGATCATTCTACCATGACATAATTATACTAAAAATAAAGCACCCGTGCTGTTATGCATTCATGCCGACATTACGATCATTGTACTGCGCCTAACTGACCTGATGAGGATTTATTGCCCTCGCGAAACCGTTTCCACTGTTGTCTGACCAGGTGTGACGTGATTCCACTAGGGATTAGTTCAACGAAGGAGAAGCAAACCATTATTTTTGGTATATGTAAGGGTAATGATAAAAACTATTCCGTGGTTCATACTTTGTTTCTTTGTAAACTATTTTCCTTTATGTTTCAATTGTTGGAATCCGGAAGCGTTAAGAGAGGGCAAAATTTTGGGATTATATAAATTCGTGTCTGTAAAAAGAATAACCCAAGAAACACTTAATATCTGTACTTCAACAATTTTAATTTAGAACAATTTGCACAAGCGAAATGATAATGAAAAATATAATACAAAATTGGTGGTATGTTTCTTTGAATTGTACAGGGGTTAAATAATCCTCCTACATATTTTATCATCCCCTAAATAATTCACAATTGAGCTGAACATACATGGGCTAAATATATCTTCTTGTACAGACCAGTAAAATATATTTTATTCTCGAAGTTTTAAATGAAACAGTATATTTATTATTCATTAACTGGCATCTAAATTTGTCCTGTGACGCCTGCAAGAATTGCAACCCTGTTTCAATCCTTAAAAATGTTTATTAAAATATGTAAAAATAAACAAACACCGAGTTTTATTCGGAAAATACTTTAATTTACATATTCAATTAAAAAGATGTCACGTTCGATAGGGCGATACATGATAACGCGATGGCTCAATATGTCTCGAATTGTTCGAAGACATCCCCTGGAATGGTTCCATACGACAGTATCAATTCCAAACGGAAACGGTAGTAATGGTATCGATACATGTATCGATTCTATCGCCAGCAATTCTGTCTCCACGGAACATATCTGATGAAACAGAAATAGTCCCTTCAACAACGAATTGCTATCTTCACGTTGCTTCGCTGGAATTGAAACCTAAATTGTGCGGATAATGGAATCTGAAACTCATTGGATTGAACAAATTCTGATTTCAAATTTGTTTGACTCCTTTATGTAGTTTAAAATTTCTCTTTGTAGAGTAACTAATAACGTACAATCCTTTTACTTGAGATTCTACGTTCTTGTATTACGAAAAATTTTACTTAAAAATCTCCTTTAAAAATTTTAAAAATCTTCTTTTAAAAATTCATGAATCTTTTTTTGGTTAGTAAACAAATTTGAAAAAAATCTCAGAGAGGTATTTAATAAAGTACTATAGCATGTACGAATTTCAGCTGAATCAAACAAAGGGTTGAATTAACAAAATTGGTCGAAGTGACGTGGAATGCCCCAAACATAAACGCGATAGAGGAGAAATCGAAATGTTAAGGGCAGACTGTGGTAACTGACAAAAAATATCGGCGAAACATGTGCAACATTTGAAGTGGTATACTTCGGGGAGCTGGGAATAGGATATCGACTCGTAAAAAAAAAACACGGGATGGTTGCTTTCACAAAGAGAAGCAAAATGGTTCGGACGGAATATATCGGACGAGAAAGTTCTGTCCGTATTTTTTTTTTCTTTTTTACCATATTCATCCCTTACGAGGATCGTAAACAGCCCTCCCTTGAGGTCGGACACATCTTACAGAATCTCGAAATTGTTCCTTTAAAAGTTTCATGATTCGAGATTGCTATGCAACCTCGGAGCATTGTTGGGGGAAAAATTCTGAACAAACTGGGCAATTTTTCCAATAACTAGTTTCGTTGTTTTAACAAAGATTAAAAAATGCGGGACTACCAAGGTTGTTTATTCATTTATTTGATTATATATCTATTTTTTTGCTTATTTATGTGTCGTGTAATGTAGATGTGTAAATAATTATAGGGTTAAGGGTAACTGGTTAATATTTCAAAGAAAAAGAAGTCAAAATCCAAGAGATTCATTTTTATTGCAGAACCGAAGTGAAGGAAGTGCTATGAAAATGCGATCGACTGCAAAGCAATGTATTTGGATGTGTTTGGATGAAGTTGAATGCGATGCAATGCAACGCTAACTCTTAAAATTCTCGAATAGAACGAATATCTCTTGTCGAACGATATTTTCCTCAATACTCTGAGGAAAAAGACCCCAAGACGGTACACTCCTAAACAAATTACCGATCGTTATCAACGCTACTGAGCGAAGATTCCCTGAAATTGAGATGTTAAAAAAAGATCACCCTAAAAAAAAAAAAACCGAGAGGCATCCTTCGACATTCCACATGGACAGAAGATTTGCCTTCGTCGGTTGGGTCGAATTGATTTCCCTTCCTATGGAAGGGAAAGGGAGATTACACGTGTCGTCCAAGCGGGTTACAGTAAATTTCGTGAAAAATGCTAGCGACCCCATCCGCCATCGCGTTGAGGCTTTCCTCTTTCGCTATTCCGCGAAAGAGGAAAGAGCTCGGTTCACCGCTAAATTAATTCCATGGAATTGGATCAAGCTCTCCATTTAGCCGTGTCACGGGTTTACTGGCGGTCGCGATAAACGGGTGAAACGCGATTATTAAACGCCATGACAGAGGCCCTTTTCAATGGAAAAAGTGTCCTGTTAGGTCAACACCATTCATCCAGTTCATTGTATTATTAAGCTCCCAAATGAGTAATTGATCTTTTTTTTTTTTTAAGAAATCAGGAGATATTTTTATTTATTTATTAGCAATGTCAATTATTATCGATGACAAGCGTGAAACATTTTTTATTAGTCTGCTCTATTTTCAAGAATTTCAATGTTATAATTTTTGTATGGAACGCAATATTTTTATTTAATTATGTATTCTCCATGTTTATCAATGACCTTTAATCGAGCTAATAACATCGATATTAGTCTGCTCTGTTCTCAAGAATTTCAATTTTATAATTTATGTAGCCTTCATATTTATTATAGACCTCAGATATCTTCGAAATATGACTAAAATATAAAATGCCATTAAATACCTTATAATAACTATGAAATATAAATCGTTGACATCTAACGTCACCCTAAATTTCATTGAAATCGCTTGAACCGTGACATCTTCCCTAAACGAACGTTTATTTAAAGTTACTCAAGCAGCAACCGGCTCGGGTATTCGCGGAGGAACGAGTACGAAGTCTGGACCACTGAAATGTCACGGAATAATGTCAACAAGGCTCGCGGTCGCGTCTCCAGGCAAAAGTAATTCACGTACCTCTGCCTCCGCCCTGGCAATTATCAAGTTCCGCCTATCGAGCAGAGCAGACCGAAGAAATTTCGCTCGAACAACAAGAAACTTGCGTCTGGGTTGCAAGAACCCTGAACCAGTCACGGCAACGTGCGATACGCTGATAAGACACGCCTCGGGGCTATGTAACGGGTAGCGTATTAGTTCTTGAGGGCGCTTAATTACCCGATGGAAAATTAGACAAAGCGGTTAAACTTGTACGCAAATGGAGTATTCTCGATCGAGGGTTTTCGAGAATAATTAATCATTAAATTGTAGGCGTATAATCAAACATGAATTTTTTCATGAAGTTTACTCGATATATATTTAAGTGATAATAAGTGATCGAGCAAAATTACAATACGATGAAATGTAATATATTGTATAAAGAATACGAAGAAATTAAATGGAATTAAATGAAACGAGTTACAAAAATAATGCACCTACGATGCAATGCGAAGTCACGCGGGTGAGTTCAATGAGTTTGTGGAATCGGATGAATTGAAATACAATCGAATGCAATGTAATTAAATGCAATGCAATGCAATGCAATGTCATACAATGGAATTGAATGAATGAAGATAGTTTCATGCACTGTTACACCGTTCAATGGAATACAATTAAATGGAATGCAATGAAATGCGATACACTAATCAATTAAATACGATGCAATATAATTGAATGCAATACAATACAGTACGATACAATTGCAATACGAGAACATCAAAATTCATTTGACTGGAATACAATTAAAATAAATGGAATGGAATGGAATGTACTAGAATTGAACGTATTTGAATAGACCGCAATTGAATGGAACGTAAAGAAATCAAATTTTGTGTTTGTTCACAATTTGTCATAGCTACATGCCTGCAGTATAGTACAATATAATCAGTTACAATTTGATACAAATATTGATATAATTTCTTTTCTTGCCAGTGAATGATTCAATCAATCTTTGACAAGTTTACATACAAAACCAGTAACCCGATACCATAACCTATCCCAATATTAGTATTATCGTTGTTAATAAAGTTAGCCTTCAACTATCTACGGAAACACTTGCTCGAATTTCCTTCAATTTCAATAAGGGATCGAATTAATTCACCCTCGTCTACGCATACCTCGAATAGATCGGCGCAAGCCGTCTATAAATTAAGGTGCCCAAGGACGTCTTCTATGTTAACATCTCGAGCAAAATTAAATTACGCAACCTAGCTTCAACGTGGAAGTAACAAGAGACGAAAAGAAACCTCGCCAGAGGCAAGGACCGACATCTTGCCAGACACGTCTCCAGAAGTTGCGCATTTTTCCAACTGCCTTGGCAAAAGATTCTTATCGAGCGTCGAAACAAAGTGTTTCCTTAACGTCTTACCTTTTGTCGTTCCAACGTCGCGTCGTTACACCTTTAAGATCCTAACGATCCTCTAGCTTCTTTATCTCTTTCCACTTTTCCTGGTATTCCTCCGCCATTATTCGCAAACGCCACGCATCCCTCACTTTTGTTGCACTTTCAGGGCAGTTGTTCCCGAGGGGCAAACTTTGTGACAAAAGGAGGCCAACTTATTTCCCTCGGTTCCTGTTGGGTGCCTCAGGAATGACGAGGAAATGCCTCAAGTTTACCGAGGACGTTGGACGGCCATTTTGTTCGCTCGAACGTTCGATAAAATGGCGAGAGGCTTGAATAATTCACTTATTTTCAAGATTTTTATTTGCTCTTTGTTTTTCTAAGAATTCTTTTGCGAATTATTCAGATGGTCTGTTTCAAGTATCCCACACTGTATATCTATTTTGAATTCAAAGTGGACTGGGTTGCGTTGGGTTAGGTACGAGTGTGAATCAAAGTGGTCGAATTGAATTACTGTTCATTTTAAATCTGCTTATTAACGATTGTTGAGGAGCTGTTCGAGATAGTTACTGATAATAACCCAGACCTAACTTTCCACGAAGGAGTGTTTATAAATGTTTGCAGGTAGGAAATTCGAAATTGAACTTAATTTAGAAGCTATAACTTCGGAATATTTCTGAAAGCAGGAATATTAAGGCTGAGGGTATTTCTGAAAATAGGAATTTAGATTAAATTGACTTTTGGAGGTACAAGTGTTCAAGTTACGTCTAAAACTAGAAATGCTAAAGGTGAAGTTATTTCTGAAATAGAAATCTTAAAATTGAACATATTTCAGGGGCCACAAGGGTTCTACTTGAGGTTATAAACTTTTTTTCCTATCCTCTTTTTGTCCTTCGCTAAGTATACACGATAACATTGCAACTCCCTTCGCTGTAATTCCCGGCTGGCTTTCTTCGTTCCACGACTTGTGGTACACCCTGTACATTCCATAGATCGAGGGGAGGAAATAAGCAGAACGAGGAAAAAAAAGCCGCAGAAGGGCGGAAGAGGAGGATTCAGGGGATAACAAAAGGCTGAAGGGCGTGCAAGAGGGGCGCTTGCGCGGATGAAGACTAGTACCTGTGGACCTCATCGATCCGGAACGGTTTACCTAGCACCGTTCTTCCACGCTTTTTAACCTGTCCACATGACCGGTGACGCCTGAGATACCCTGGAGTTGTCTATTATACCTTAACCAATAGAAAGAACCCAAGAGCAAACGTCCTTAATAACGCTGAAGACTACGGTTCAACAAAGCCTCGAGTATATGACCTAAAGGGATCTCAAAGAGGGACCTAGGGCTCTCAGGTATACCAGCTTTGACCTTGGGAGCAGAACGGATACTAGTCTGGGACAGATACTAGGACCAAAAGGGTCCGGGACCTAGGAAGGTGTAGGCTTCGAGGCTTTGGAAACTCTCGTATGGGGACATTATATCACCTGAGATGCCACGAGTACGTGGAGAGGCTACCTGTGGCACCACTAGTGCGAGTTGTAGTCTTTGTGAAGTGTTAATCTTCAATAGGAAAAAGCGACCGAGTTGACGCTGAAACTAAGTAGTGGCTTCAAAGTTTTGGGAACTCTCGAACGCTACAAGTGGACCTTACACTAACTATGGTGCCATTGGTGCCACGGCGCCGATTAATGGTGCCATAGTTGGTCACAGTAGTCACGACATGGACTAATGACACCATAGCGTTACGTGCGGACCTTACACTAACTGTGGCGCCACTATAAGCGCTACTACTACTACTTGTGACGTCATTAGTACCCTTTATACCTAGCTGTGACGTCACTAGTACCTGCCACGGCTACCTGTGGCCCCACAAGCGCCCCATGACGCCTACTACTGGCGCCACTAGTCCAAGTTAGTCCTCCTAGGGTTGTACTAACCTCCAGCAGTAGTAAATGAATCATTCTAAACAATGTTGATGACTAGAGTTGTATAGACTTCCACTAATAGAATTAAGAGCCCTTTTCTATGAGCTAGAGCCTCACTAATTCCAAGAGGATTCTAGACCTCAGTTGAGTCAATACATCCACTTGATTTCAGTATTCTCTCGTCCTTTTCTTAACTTTCATCACTTGTAAGTGGGCAGAACCATCAGTTCCCTTATTTTTAAATTCCTAATCCTTCCGATAGTCATGTTACATTTTCCTCTTAATGTCCCTGAAGTTCTGAGCCTTATTTAAGCCCTCCTGATTTTAATATTCTCTCGTTCCTTCATCCACAACCTTTCACCACTTCATCAGAAATTCTCAAGACCTCCACTTCCCTTATTTCCACCTTCTCAATCCTACCCATGTCCACGTTACCTTTTCCTCGTAATTTCCCTGGAGGAACCCCTTTACCTCGCAACTCCTCGTCCTCCACTCGACTCCTTAACGCCTCCAGGTCCTCCTAAAATCATTTTAATATCTTCCTGCCGCATCGCGACCATCTGTTGCTTCTCTGGCATGGGGATGGTCGAACCATCGACGGTCACGTTGATGGATTTCACAATTGGACGGTTGATCGCCCCATCGATCCCAAAAAGCTGTCTGACGAGTGGTAATACGTACACATCTCACTTCGCGGCGCATCGACGGATCCTGACGAGGCCAATTCGAGAATATCGAACTATTAAAACAGTCTATTTTTCTTCAATTCTTTTTGGGGGAAAAATCATACAAAGAATTGTCTGATTTTTAAAAATTCGTGACATTCTTAATAACGAGCATTTTTGATTGAAACTTTTTTTCGCAGTAGATCTCATAGTACACTTCGAAAAACATATAGAAAATTTTCCATCAAAGTGAAAATTCGATTTAACAAAAATGAGTTTTTTAATTTATTTTATTCTTCGAATAGTACATTTTACATAAATTCATTTTATAAAATTGCTCGTCTATATTTAAATTTACCTGCATGAAATTTTGATTGAAAATCAACGATCATTTATAATACAACTTCAAATATACATAAATATAAAAATTATTTTCCATTTAATATAATTCAATTAATTTACACAATAACCAAATATAATAAAACATGTGTCGCACAAGAACAGAATTTTTATGACAATTGTATTCCACGTATGCATTAGGTCAACTGGTCTGACCCGTTGGACCAGTTACTTTCCTCATAGGTCAGAGCAACTGGTTTGACACTGTGACCTAGTTTTTCAGTTCATTGATCAGGCTAACTGACCTGACTCTTGCGGTCCAATTATTTAGCTCATGGATCAGGACACCTGGGCTACACCAACACACTGCCATGTAATTAGGCGAGTTGATTGCATTATTTAGCAGTCCATTCATTCTCCTCCTAGAGCACGATAGCTGGTTCAACTGAACATAGAGTTGCTATGTATAATCAAGATAATAACTCATTATGTATGTTAGGGTATTTTTGTTAGGCTATATACATATGTATATTTATTTATGTATACAAAATTTCAATTGGAAAAATGATAGTCACATAGGATTAGATTGATTAAAATATATGTCTATTGAATTAGTTTATAGAAAAATACAGGAGAATCATAATATGATACATTTAACTTTATTGATACACTATATTCCCATTATATTATGTATTTTCTATAATATCTTAAAAACTATAATATGGTTCACATAATTTTATTAATACACCATATTTATATTATATATCTTTTACAACATAATAAATTTAACTAACATTTATTAATAATTTATCTCGCATTCTATAAACATTTCAATCGAAAGTTCCGCCATTTTCAAAAAATATCCCAATATCTAACCGTGAGCTTTAAACGTGATTCGAAAGACGTGTCGCTATGAAAGCAGTCGAATCTACTGTTTTCTTTTTCGGTGAAACAAAAAAAAATAATGAATATCTCGCAGTGGAAAAATAGTAATAAAATCCCGAATGAGAAACACTTTGTGCTGGCTGGCAGACCGTCAGAACGTTCCTGAAACAGGTGAACGGGCGAGCGGCAGCCAGCGAAACGAACGTGAAATGGAATGCAGTAAAATCCATATCTGGGAAATAGACGCAAAACCGTGCTCGGTGAGGTATCATAGACATGGGGTGGAGGAGGTTGAAATAAATAAAACGTCGTGGACGATCAATCGCGCTACGAGGGAACAAAGAAAAACGTTGGATTTACCTGGGAACTGCTAGTGGAAACATATCGATACCACGAAACGTATCATTAATCCTTTGCACCGCGAATTCTTTTTCAGCTTTGTCTCTTATAATAACTTGTATCATGTGTTCTATTGGAAACGTACTTCAAAGAACAGTTTTTTTTTATCGATACTAATTTCAAACGTTCGTTCGTCAAGTGCCTGTAGATTAATTAAATTCCATTTATTTATTTCTATAATCTCGTTCGCGTTATAGAAAAGAATTTTAACGAATAACATACTAAAATTATAACTAATAATTACGTTGAAAATAGATACGATTTAGTCGCTTTCACAATAAATAAAATTTCATTCAAAGACTTGCGGTGTACATTTGTTATTAATTACATTCTATCGAATCGTTTCTATACATTTTATAATGAAATTCCATCAATCTATGTCTGCGTTAATTCAATTCCATTTCGTTGATATTATACTAACAAAATTTTAGCCGTTGACACACTAAAATTATATCGAATTATTTCTACATTAATTAAACCCCGTCCATTTATTTCTCCTAATTCGTTCGCGTCATAATAAATAAACATGTAATTATTGACCCGTGGCGCACATTCGCTGGTGGAAGTTCACCACAATCAGCGAACCAATAAATTCAGCCCTCGCGAGTACCCGCAGCCCCTGAAAGCGTCAACTCGTTCCGACTGGACCCATCCGTTTGAAAGTTTCGAGCACAGTCGTCCTTTGACGCACGGCCCAATCGATCGTGGCAATATTTTACGAAACATTTTTTGTTTTCATCGTCGATACGTTCAAATTTGATACCAGGCTCCAGAATCGATCCCACTAAAAAAAAAAAAAAAAAAAAAAAATGGTCGTCGAGAGCGTTAATTAACGAAACCCAATTTTGTTCATTTTCGACGACTAACGAGACATCCACGGCTGTCGTGAAAGAGTCGCCAAATTTATGCTGTTTTATTTCGCGCGTCGAAGACCGCCGTGGGAACGATGAAACTTCGGCCCATATTTTAACGTGTTCAGCAGGAGCTATGTTTCATTCGTGTCTCCGTGCCGAGAAGATATCCACCGTCTGTTTTCTGTTTTTGTGGATTACACTTGAATATTTTACTCTCATGCATATTTTATGTCACCAAATGTAGAAGTTTTGGGGGCGGATTGGTAAAGCGGGTAATTTTCGACACGAGACTTTTCATTGGTGCATGAATTGGTGATTTGGCTAATTATTATTGAATTATTGAGGATTATGAACTGACATAGATTCTACAAGGATACGTGATGCAATTTTTGCGTTTGATATGTGAAATAATTTCTGCTCGTGTATACGAAAGACATTTATACCCGGATATACGAAGTTGTCTGTATCTACAAGTATGTAATAAATTATATTGTTCTTATAAATTGTTTCTTTATATTATCGTTTTATCAATCTACCATTCTATCATCCTGTAATTCTAACATTCTACCATTTTATCATTTTCTATCACTTTACCATTTTATGAATTGTCTATTTTATCATTTTACCATTCCATCATCTATTATTCTATCATTTCCCATGTAATATAATCTAATATTTAATATCTCTATAGAAAATTGACAACGGCATCGATTTGTGTAACCTTGACTTCAGACATTGAGCTACTATTCTTCGAAAAGTACCAAAATCTAACAGGAACAGAACCTGAAGTCGACCCCAGTTAGTGAAACCACATTCCACGTCAGAAATGTTGGAACCTGGATGTACGTTCCCCCGCGACATTATAAATAAATGTAAATACCATTCGTAGACAGAAGCTGGGAGATGATTTATATCGCTTCCGCTTCCTGATGTACTGGACAGAATTTTAATAGGAAAATCAGAGGCAAATATTAGAGGGAACGTTCCGTTTTGTTAACACACGCTCGCCGCGGGTGACACTTTTCGTGGGCATTCGTGTTTAGCGACACGGATCGGTTACACTCCCTGCTATGTCAACTGTTATGGGGAAAAACAGATTCGATTTATGTACTTATCTTGTGCAAATTTAAATTAAGATATTACTCAGTGGTGGCTGCGATATTAATACACACAATGAGTGAATTTGAAACATGTTAGAAGAATAACAAATTTAATTTAGTTAACTACTTGATATTTACATTTAATAATGTTTCGATGTTGCAACGAGTAATATAAAATATTCATTAGGTACTTAACGATATATACAAAAATTCTTTACAAGTAAGTTGTATTCATATAAAAGTTAGTATAACAAACATGTTTGACTTTATTCTTAGCGTCGGGTCTCGAACCCTACACTTTCATTGTTACGTGAGATCTTATTTCAATTACTCTGCCTTCGTTCTATCAATTAGGTAGCAACGCTGTAGTCCGTGTCTGATCAGATATACGTTTATGTATACAGGACATCATTTTCTGAAGCATGAAATGTTTCTTTTCTGATTCAGGTCGACCACCCGATTTCCTGGCGTTCGTCATCACCATACTGATGATGCTGCTGATGGCCGCGGGCGTCAGAAAATCCCTCATGTTCAATAACGTGTTGAACGTCATCAACCTCTCGGTCTGGGTGTTTATCATGACGGCGGGAATGTTTTACGTGGACAGTGACAACTGGTCCGAGCACAGGGGCTTTCTTCCCTACGACTGGAGCGGTGTAAGTACCAATTATTAAATAAACAGTTGTCTGATCAGGTAGTGACCCTTATACCATCCCTCCGATCAGTTAAACAACCCTATATGATTTCTCCGATCGATACGTAATTGAATCATCTAATACCGAATAATTATATAATCCCTCTTGTCAGTCACTCTTGCCAATTCACAAATTTAATTAGTTTCCTTACCCAGCCGAGCCCTATAATTTCACTCCATCCTCCATGAACAACGAGCTACCGACAGAGGAAGGAAAAATCTGAACAGAGAATTTTGAAAGAGAAAACCAAAGAGACATTCCGTTTCGTCGCGGTGACATTTTCCTCGTTCTCTGTGTTCAACCCTCTAGCGCAGCTTTCTGCTCGCGGTTTTGCGGGTCCGACGGGACAATGGCGGACTTGTTGCACCGGATGGGCTTCAACGTCGAAACCGAGGTGCATCAGGTGGACAGAGGGGAGGGAAACGGAATTCGAATTCACTCTCCGCAGGAATCCGAGCTCCGCGGCGCCGACATGGGTGGAATTAGAGCGAGACGTTGCCTGGAGGGGTGGGATTTTTGCGAGCAACAGTAGAATGGGTCGATGTACCATTTTTGTGTTGATAGTGGATGGTTTAGAAGATGTTTCGAAGATGTAATTAATGATTTGCCTGTAGCGAGGATATAAATGCGAAGAACTGTTGAAGTTCCATTGTGTTTGAAGGGTTGTATCGGAAAATAGCTGTTAGATTCCAATAAGACGAAATAACTGAACCATCCTTATAAAAATTGTGGACAAATAAAGAAAACTGATGTCAACTTAGAGAAACAAATGAAAACTGAATGAAAATTGAGAGAAATTAAAGAAAACTAAAAAATTGAAAGAAATTGACGGACTCTCAAGAAAATTGAGGAAAAGTGATGAAAATTGAAAGAAACTAAATATTTTAAGGCTCAATAATTCAACGGAACTTCAGAAATTTAACTTTTCCTCCTCGTTTGATCTCGGTGCTGCTAGAATATTTCACATTCTTTTAATTTTTAATCGGGAAACATCAGTCAGTCGTCTCCTAATTTATTCGCATGCTCGTTTCCCTTTCGTCCACAACTCCTGGTCGCGTGTTTATCGACCAAGTGGCATAAATATTTCCACGGAAGTGGTCTTACATGTTCGCAGTGCTTAAATTTTTCATAACCTCGGTGCTTTTCCATCGCACAGAAGCAGAGCGTGATGCAGGACACCCTGTTGCTTGGAAAACAACCCTCTTTCGGGCAAGTCTTATGCTTAGGAACAAACTTTCAGATGACCTAGTTCGAAAGATCTCGAGGAGGCATAATTAATACTTTAGGAGGCCAATTAATTACACATTAGAGAAAATTTTAATAATTTGAAGTAATTTCGGAAAGTTTAATTGTGGTTTATATTTTTATATTTACTAAAAAAAATTTGATATTCTCTTATATTAATCCTACTCTCGGAAGAGTTCGATATTCCAGATTATTATAAAAATAAATTGGTTATTTTTACCTGGAAAGTTGGTCGAGACACCTTGGGAAATATATCTTGAGACTTGGGATCATGTTTGACAGGTATAGCGAAGAAGAAAACGTTATGGATGACGGTCAGAGGTTAAACGCCTCGTTTGTGCCTTCTTGCAGGACTTTTATGGCATTTTCCACCCCCGTTGTCTTCTCTGCGATCAATATAGACAGAATTCTGAACGTTTCGTAAATACGCCTGATAAGCAATAGCCTACTACCATCTTTAACTTTTGAGATAAATGTGGCAGAAAATTTCAATCACATACGATGTTCAATGCAACTTAAAAATCGTCGACACAGTTAATAGTCGTCGTAAAATAACAAAGGTTTGGTAGAAAACTGTCTGCTTCCTCTAACAATAATATTGTTCCATGGGAAGAAATAACTCATTGATTTCGCGAGTTCCATCGTTTCCTTCCTTGTTATCTTTAACTAAAAGTAAACAAACATTTAAGTGTTTCCATGTAATTTCAAGTATATATACACAGAACGAATAGGAAAATTGATAAATAATCGTGAAAACCCACTGACTCCCACCCCTGTATATATGTATTCATAATTTGTTTGAGAAAGTACGATACAGATAGCGTAAAAAAAATGTATAAATAATAATGAAGAGCAAGGCAGAACGGTAGGAAGGTCCTTTGAATAAAAATAACATTGTGGACGAAATAAAATAATATTTACTTCGATCCAAAGGTATATTAATGAACTATGCTTGATTATAATTATACTACTACACTTATTTATGTCTATTTTCTCAACGTGACAATACGTATTATTCACTGGGGATCGTAGTTGTGGTTAGAACCGCCATAACCAGGAGACCAAGGAGTTGACGTTAGCCTGCTACGTTGACATAATTCAATAATTTTTAACTGATTGGTAAATAATTATTAAGTGTTGAATTCCTTTCGAAACTTTCGAAGACTGTATCGAATTCGTTGACGTTAAATAATGCGCTAAAATTTTGCAGGAATATTCTTGATGTATTCGCAAAGTACTTAGAGTATGCATAACACGTAAAAGTAATTAAAATAAAAACCACCCCCTAATATACACAGTCAGCAATGTTCTTCTAAAGGATAAATTTAATTCCGAACGTTCGCCTCACTCGTTTTTCTCTCGCCAAATGACGTTCATCGTTGAAGCAATTGGTGATTTCCATCCCGTGTTTTCACTTCTGAATAAAAGGCAATTTATAGTGAATGGTTCGAGGAGACGGGGCAGCGCCAGTGGCCTTTGACGAGCGTATTCATTCTGCTGTGGTTTTACGTGGGGGGTGCGTGGGCAGCGAACGCAGAGGCGTTCATGACCTGCGGTAGCGAAATACTACAGGGTCACGCTGCAATCTCCCACCATTCACTTTTTTTTCCTTTTAAGAGGACGTCGAGCACCACCGCTAAAATTTAAGGGCGGTTTTCCTTTTATCTCGTTTCCAATGCCGACGTAGAACACCACCTTCTGTGACCCTCAATTCGATTCAGCAATCTCAGCTTTTCGTTTCCTCCGACCCTTACCCTGACAAACGGGTCTCGGTGCAATTCATTTTAATTCTTCAAATGTTTGAAATCTTTGTACCGAGAGTGTAATTATTTTCTCGGTTCTGGGATGCAAACGATTTAAAAAAAAAAAAAAAAAAAAAAAGAATAGTTGAAAAATGTAAAATTGAGAAATAAAAATTCAACACGACCCCCGAAAGTTTTCAAAAAATCTTCACCGTGCCTCTACTTTAATCCTGTTCCACAGGTCGTTGCAATTTTCGTTTCTCCTGTCCTTTACTTTTATAGAAACGCGATTCCCCACGTTCTGGAGTCTCGTTGAAGTATTACTTTAAGTCTCCACTCCAAGCTTCCGTCTTTCGGCTGGACGGAAACGGAGGGCATCAGATATTCATAACAGCGTTAAGGGGCCTTGAAAAATTAAATAGGAAGGAGGGAGAAGAAAGTACATTTGGTACGACGACCATTTCAGGTAGTTCTTGCTCCAGGGACGTGCCTTTGTCCGAAATGGAAAATCTACTCTGTCCGTTTTTTTTAATCCATTCGGAATTTAACTTTCCAGAGAACGCACTTCCTAATTTTAATTCAATTGGGAAAAATGAGAAGCATAAATCAGGAGCCTTTGAACGTTTCGTGGGAAGATCTTGTGAAGATAAATTTCTTTTATCGATATTATTATAATGATTTACTTCTACGGGAAAAGTGTGAAACTAAAATTAAGAAGCTCTGTTTCTTCTTTTAGGAAGATCATACGAAGATACATTTTTTTTATCGATAATATTATTTTATTTAATAAAGACATACTTGTAGGGGAGTTATTACAATAAATTAATAATATTTTCTCTACAAGTGTTTTCAAGACATTGAAAGACTGTCTCGGTTCATCTGATTGCATCCGTTAGTTATTTGTTTTCAATATTTTAAATATTATTAATGCCTATTTAAAATAATGATTTACTTACTTAAAGTAAGGTATCGAGCCGTTAAGAGTTACGTAGGCCACCCTGTATATGTATATGTATGCATATGTATGCATACATTTAAAGAAAAGACATGAATAATAAACTGTAAACTATTATATCATATCAGGGATGAAGTAAAATAAATAAATGTGTTTTATCGATACTTAAGCGTATCGACGATGATGCCTGCACGTGTAGTTGGCCAGTTCAAGGGCACAGTTCAACGAGGAATCCTAATCGATGAGGTATCGTTTATTCCAGGTGTTCACCGGTGCGGCGACGTGTTTTTACGCGTTCATCGGCTTTGACATAATAGCAACCACCGGCGAGGAGGCGACCAACCCCAAGAGGAGCATCCCCCTCGCGATAGTCTCGTCGTTGTTCATAATTCTCATCGCTTACGTCACCAGCAGCATGATGTTGACGCTGATTGGTGAGCGATGCTTGTTGAAACACAAATTGAGTTACGATCCTTTATGTTACTCACACTTCTATTGTGCTCGGTTCAATTTATATATTTTTCTTTTTTCATCTTGACGAGACCAAATCAGTTTTCATTAGTTTCATCGATTTTACGTATAATCAGAATTTGTATCGGTATATTATTGAATTACAAAAAAAAGAAGAATAGTACGAGTTGATCATTCAAAGTTATTATTTTTATTGGAATTATATTTTTATTAATTTCATTTCTTATTTTAATTTTTTTTATCATACATCCTCTTCATTAGTGAAATCATTTTGTCGTCAATTTCATTGATAATAGTGTACAATTACGTTTGTTTATTACTATAGTAATGAATTACGAAAAGAAAGAAACAATGTAAATTTATCACACGCATTCGATGTTACTTTTATTAGAATTGTATATCATTAATATGATTAACGATGTTTCCGAGTCAATACTTGGAACACAATGACTGATAATTACGTGTAATTAATTATGAATCGTTAATCAGTGCCTTTTCGATCGATTATTTCCCCTGACGTGTGTTGTCTGACGTGCAGAAGGTCCTTGGCCGTCCCTGACCTGTCTTCACGCGTCCCTGGTCACCCTTCTACGTCATAGTGATCATCCTCGTACCCTTGTCACAGACACTGTACGGTTCGTTATGCTTTTAAATAACGCCAAGGTGCTCTCCTTCAATCTGTGCTCACTTGTACAAAATAAAAATAAACAATTTCTTCCAGAAGCCAAGACTTGCAAGAATTAAAAAAATAACAAAACAATGCAAATTGAATTGAAATCAATTCTCTTCAGGTCCATATCAAAAGATCCCCTTTGACTATTTTTCTTCAATTATTTCCTTGAAGAATCTTCTGAATTGTACCAGTGGCAATGATTGACTTCGCTCAGAAAATTCTAATACCAGCCAATTATGAAGCTGGAGAAGAGCCAATTGATAATGAGATCAATTCTCTTCGGGTCTATATCAACAGATCCCCTTTGATTATTCTTCTTCAATTATTCCCTTCAACAATGTCCTGCCAGTCATTTACTAACAGTATCAAGCTGAAGGAGGATCAGTTGACGATTAAATTATTTCCCTCTCAGTTCCATACGATGAAGTGGATCACGATTCAGCATTGGTGGAGATGTTTGGCCAGGTTGGAGCCTACAAATGCAAATACATCGTCGCGGTTGGTGCTCTGGCTGGATTGACGGTTTCCATGTTCGGCACCATGTTCCCCATGCCTAGGATAGTCTACGCCATGGCCCAGGATGGCCTTATATTTAGGTAACCGATATAAACAATAATATAGCAGTAGGAAAAGGGATAACACTTAAATTTGTCTTTTTATTAGCAACGATATTATAATAATGAAAGTACCTCATCCTATTTAAAAAAGCTATTGTTGACATTTGGAAAATATGCCCTTGAAATATTTGTTACGCAGACGATAATATTGCTCTTTTGACACTGAAAGGTTTTTATAGGAACAATTTTGTTTATATTGTTTAAGGCAACGAAAATATTTCAGGTGGTCACCTTAAATGGAACACCCTGTATATTACAACACAACGAATATTCCATAAATACACACGTACATCATACGTAGTAACGAAATTAAAAGAATCAATCGGAACACTCAATCACTCAATCGGATGAATTGTTAATCGAATATAATTGTTAATTTTTAAATATCTGTTTTGTTATTCAGGAGTCTGGCCCAAGTGTGGCCAGCAACGGGCACTCCAGCCCTGGCGACACTCACTTCCGGTTTGTGTGCAGCAATGGCCGCCCTGCTGATCCAGCTCGAGGTCCTGGTGGAAATGATGTCCATCGGTCAGTGCACTTTCTTCTTTGCCATAATTGAAATCGTTGTCCGCCAGATAAATCAAATGAATTGTTAGGAATTTTGACTAAATTTTACCGGAATGTTCAGGTACCCTGCTGGCCTACACCCTGGTGTCCACCTGCGTGCTGATCCTGCGCTACCAGCCGCACACCACGAACCTGGTGGAGCTCCTACCGCAGAGCCTGAAGACGCCTTGTCGAACGCCAACGAAAGAAACTCAGGGAAACGGTCAAGTGACCTACGGCAAGGAGCTTCGACCTGATCAATTGACCACTGCTCTGAACACTGTCCAAGCGTCGCAATCGGAGCTTGCAGCGGCCAACAATGGCCAACGTATCATGGTGGGATGTCCCTCTAATCATAATCCCTAAAACGTTTCATTTTATAAATTGTATCTGCGAACTTTAATGTCAGTTATTGTATCACAAATTTCTTTCTTTAAATTTCTATTCTCAATTTTATTCCATTTTATTTATAGAAAAATTAAATTACGCTATTTATGTTTAAAAATGGCAATATCGGGTTTAAATAAATATCGTTCTGAAATGTTCGGTGATTGGAATTTGTAAAATATCGATAAGTAATTATTAGGGTTTGAATGACTTTACGCTGATATTAGGTGAGACGAGTGAGGAGAGCCAACAGCTCTTCGCCAGACTCCGACGACACTTACGGAGCAGAGGAGGACGAAGTAGGATTGGGGAAGGATGACCAGTATTTGGTCAGCGATAGAACCGAGAATAAATTCTACGGAAGCGTACACGCAGCTGCGGCAGCGTCCAGTTGCGGAAGCGCGCATCAATATCCAGGAACAACGCCGATAATAGGGCCGCCATTGAATTATCTTCAGCGCCGTCTTCAGGTACATGCAAGCCCCGAAAGGCAAAAAGTTTTACCTAAAATAATTAATATACTTCACTCTGCACAAAACGTAAGAGATTGTGTAGAAACATTGTGGGAAAAAATGTTCGCAACAGAACAAATTATTCACGCCTGAGAAGAGACGTATATCCCTGTCAAACATAAATAAATATATGTATCTACCACGTCTGGAATTGTCGTTTTCAATAATTTTTTAAATAAAACTCAAACATCACCCGAAGCAAACATGTTGACAATAACTCAATATTATTTATTCCTGCTGTAATTAACAGGAAAAAGTTTCATAAAAAAATATTGCATTGCAGGCAGCACAGTACCTATGTCCTGCAATTTTCCCTTGGGTGGACCGAGGCCCAGCGACGGAGGCGTCTGGACGCTACGTCATGAAGCTAGTAGGAATTCTCTACCTTCTGATCCTAATTTTCGATCTGATTATCGTTTGTGGCATGGGTGAGTTGTCAAACTACTTGATTTATATATTAATTTATGATACTATTATACTTAATATTTAATACCAGTAATATTATAATAATTAATAGTGAGCTAGTTGCTTATTTGGTACCATCACTTAGGTATCACGATGAACAATATTCGTTATCGTCTTTCAGGAAACATGGGAACATTCACCACGTTATTAATGTTCATTTTCCTCTTCGCCATAATTGGAGTGTTGCTCGCCATCAGTAGAAAGCCACAAAACAGGTAACCATAATAAACAATTCATACATTTGCAAACGGAACGCTTAGAGAATGGATTATATGAACAGGATATCTGAACAGTGAAATCTTTCAGGAACAGCATGATGTTCATGACCCCGGGACTGCCATTCGTCCCTGCGATCGCTGTCACCGTGAATATATACCTCATCTTCAAGCTGAGCATCTTGACTCTCGTCAGATTCACAGTGTGGATGATACTTGGTAAGAGGAAGTATCCGATCAACTTCCTACGAGCTTTACCTTAACTTTCCACTTAAGATCTATCAGTTGATCCAAAGATACAAAATTTCAATCAAACTGCTTTTATTGCGAGTCTCTTAGCTACTACCTAACACTATCAACATTTATTAACCAGAGACCTAGTGCGCAGAGATCTAGTACCTCATGGTCCCTGCGTCATCATTTAAGCCAACCTCTTCACCATCCACCTAAACTTCCACAGCAACCCCCGAAATCTAATCCCTTCTTCCCTTCCAGGCTTCATCATGTACTTCTACTACGGCATCAAGCACAGCAGCTTGGAGGAGGCCAGCGCGTCCGAGACCCAAGAAGAGTCCGTGACAGCAGGTAACATAGAGCTGACAGTGACGGATACTCAAAGACAACAACCTCAGCATCCGTCGTCCTACTCGACGACCGATCGCAACATCTACGAAGGCCAACAGCTAGACGCGTTCGGTCAGCCTGTGTTCGGCAGCACGAACTTCGGTGGGACACCTAGCCAAAGGCCAACCACAACTACTGGCCAGCCACTCTTCGTCGATCAGGGGAACTTCCCCACCTGGGACGACTGAGTGCTGAACGAAATCCACACAAATATATATATTTGAAGATATAAGATAAATTATTACGCAAGCCTGACAGGCATCGAATGTTCGCCGGCGAATAAATGACCCTTGGAGCTCGCGGTGGGCCCTGGCCTCTGGATCATGATCGAAAGATGATGAGACGTAGCGTTGGTCCTTCGAGAGACTGTTTTGTATTTTTAGTTGGGTAGAGAACTGGAGAGCAGTGGCGATAAGTTTTTAGATGGTGTCTTACGTTGCGTTTGGATTCTTTGAGAGTAGAGTGGTGGTCTATCTTCTTGGGCCCTCGAAAGAGATTCTTGGGAGGGTTCATCATCCTGTTTCTCTTTGGATTTTCATGTTCCGTTATGGAATGGTACAGTTGGGAGGCGTGGTGATTATTTAAAATTGGGAGAGGGCGAGGTTGATATACTGAAGGCCTTTATCCTATAATTTTGTTGAATATTGATGTGGCTAAGCTCAAAGCTCTGGGGTAGTTTTTGAAGTAGCACTGTCGAGAGTTTTTGTTTCGTAAAGGAATTCATCTAGCTCAAAGCTCTGGTAGCTTTCCATTTAGCTGAAAGCTTAAGTAGCTTTCTACCATCGAAAAAATTCGGGTTGTTTGAACATAATTTGATACAATGTTCCTTTAGTGTCGTCAACTTTAGATTATTGGTGGTGGTAGGTCTTAAACTTGCCTCCTGAGGAACCTAACTCAAAGCTCCGGTGGCTTTCCATTTAGCTCAAAGCTCAGATAGCTTCCCACCATCAAGAAAATTTTTTTTGTTTGGACATCATTGGATCGAAAGCTCATTTAGTTCCTTCGACTTTAAATTGTTGATGGTAGAAGGTTTTAAGCTTCCCTTCCAAAGGAATCCACCTAGCTCAAAACTCAGGTAGCTTTCCACTATGAATAATATTACTTGTGTTTGGATATTATTTGATCCATAGTTCCTTTAGTACCTTCAGCTATAGATTGTTAATGGGAAAGGTTTTAAGCTATCCTTCTAAGGGAATCCACCTAGCACAAAGCTCAGGTAGCTTTCCATTTAGCTTAAAGCTCATTTTGCTTTCCACCATCAAGAATATTTATTCTGTTCAGATAATCTTTCATTTAGAGGTCAATTACTATCAGAAACGCACTGAGTCCTTTTTTCATAGAAAATTGTCATCATGTTGGTCGATGATCGATCAGGCAATGCTGCTTCGAAATTCCGAGCTTCCCTGACAGATTTCGCTTCTCAGCGAACGAGAACGTCAATTTCCAATCAATCCTGATCGATCATTGCCAGGGATGCACCTTCAGGATCCTCAGCCGATCACCTACTCTTCCGAACAGGGCCGTGCTTAGGCATTTCAACACCTGGTTCAATAACAGAACCCTTTATCTATTTGTTTGAAGTGTAAAACATTTTTTTGGATTTTTTTGGAGTTTCTAGTAAAATAGATTTTTGAATTTTTTTCAAAAGCGTTTGAAGGGTGCTGCAAACTTTTTTAAATAAATTAAAATTGAAGATTGCAGCTGTTCATTGATAGTCGAATTATGAGTACCATATTCAAATTTGAGAAACTAAAAATTACGTGAGTTAAAAATAGAATTGAGAAAAGAATTTGATGAATTTAAAAAATGTAAAACATTAAAAAAAAATTTTAAGAATTCAACGTTTTTAGAAATTATAAGAATTAAAAATATTTGTTCTGCAATTGGAAATATTCGTCTATAAAAATTCTTATACTTTTTAAAATAGATGACACTATTCTCTAAAGAATATTATCGACCAAATAATTAATTTAACTCGTTTAACGTACTTACCGTTAATTTAATTTCAAGGGTGTCCTCGTGCCTAGTCGCGGTCCCGCACTCGAGAATTAATTTAAAACCAAAGCAAAACGGCGTATCCGCGAGCCTCCTACAGGGACGTACTTGTTGACTACTGTTTTCGGGACGAATGTAGCAAATAATTTTCCGCGGCAATATTTATTATCCTAGTTGTATAAAGAGATTAAAAAAAAAGGGGGGGGAGGGTATCGTCGTTGACGAGGCAGAGTCGTCGAAGCACAGAACGGAATGCTTAATAAAAAAAAAAGCTGCAGGGGATGAAAGATGGGGGATGAATGACGAGACCATTATCATTCCTAGCATAAGGCGAAACTTGTGTTTTCCAAAAGAGCATTTTAACTGCTAAGAGATAAGTTTAAACGTACCGCTAGTCACGAGAGAAAAAGAAAGAGAGAGAAAGAGAGAGTAAAGAGGGAAAAGTGAACGCGTGTGCGTGTGCGTATGTGGGTGTATGTGTGTGTAAGAGAGAGAGAGAGAACTAGCATGAAACTGAAAAATTTCGTTCCTGAGTGGATCGATAGGAAACGAAGAAAATTATCAAAAAAAAGTCTACAAAAAAAAGAATACTTGAAAAAATATATTTAACTTGCCTAAATCTAGTCTTTCCCGTAAGAAGGAAGTTTAGCGTAACGTACTGTAATCCTAAACCTAAGCTTAACTGTAAACTTGCGTGCGTCTTTACCTCGATTAACGATTAAGGGAAATGAAGATCGTTTGTCCACATTGGTCGTTCCATCGGTTCTTTCCACGGATCGCTTAAGGGTTGCAGCGTCCCCTGCTTTCTCACGCCACTGGGAAGGGCTCAAGTACGTTTGGGTGCCGCGGGAGGTCGCTTCGAGATTCAAATTACCGGAAGAAAATCAATTATGTTCCAATATATGTTCATCATGTTCCGATACTGCCCCTTACGTGTAATTGTTTTTAGTATTTATCGTACATGTATATACCTAGACGAAACTTGCACAGAAATTTCATTTCGTTGAGATTAGCTGCCTGCGAGAGAGAAGTATGTACATATTTTAGGGCTTCGTTATACGCAGGAAGGATGTTTGGAAATATAATAGTGAAACAAATGATAATTTGAGAGTCAAACAGGTATTTGCACACTTACTGTTTGTATGATAGATTTATTTTTCTTATTGAATGGGATTTGGGAAAGAGAAAAGGGGAAAAGGAAAACGGGAAAGCGAAGATGGAAAAGGGAAGAAGGAAAGAGGAAGGAGATGCAGGAAAAGGAAAGAAGGAAAGCGAGAAAGGGGAGAGAGACTAAGGAAAAGCGAAATGGATATAAGAAAAGCGGAAAAAATCGTGGAAATAGGAAGAGGGAAAAGGAAAATGGAAATGGGAATAAGGAAAGAAATCTAGAACCGATATTGACAGAAAAGAAATAGGAAACTTCTCGAAGGGGAAATGTAATAGACAGGTCAGCTTCCAGGGGTGGCAGCCCACGTACTTTGCGTCTCTCCGTTTCTTCTATTCTCAGATCTACATATCGATCGGTGATCTATTTCACATATCAATCTGCAACTTTTGCAGGGATGGCATCCGTGAGACTGTAGAGAGAATGTAGCGAGAGAATGCTCGAGATTGATCTATATATTTATCTTTAAGTATTAACGCGTCTGTTAAAATTTTCTAATATATATATATATTATATATATTATATATTATATACATGTATTATACATACGTATGACGAGATACTTTTTATGAGGATGGTTCGATCGAGATCGATTGATCCATAGAGGCTACTGCATTAGGCTTTTCAGTTATTAATCTTAACTACCTGTAACGTCGACATGGATTGCTACTGCTAGAGAAAGGGGAAATCAGTAAAATGGAAAATAAGGAAAGGGACAGGAAAAATGAAAAATTAGAAGTGGAAATAAAGAAAATGGGAAAGGGGAAGTAGAAATGGGAAAAGGGAAATGGAACACTGTAAACGTAAATGAATGAACTGAACTCCCCAACTCTGTCTAACAGTTTATCCAATCCACTGTTAGCAGCTAGATCAAATGTTAAGCCATTGAGGCAATTTAAGTGACAATATTTTCCATTTCCCAGTAATCCATTGAATTGTTCAAACCATAAGTTAACATAGTATATAACAAAAAAAAACACTTGCCCGTTAATAACAAACGAAGAAGACGTTTGAAAATACAGAGAAGCGATCAAAGACACTTCTTCGAGTCCCGGGGATTAATTTAATGTCAAAAGTGAAACCTCCGTAGAAAATGGATTCTATGCAAGTACGTTCAACAATGATACTCCCTGGTACATTAGCTTCAACGTAGAAAAAGTCTCTTCCCTTTGAATTTGAATGCAGAAGCGATTCTCTGAAATTGACATATCTAGACTTTCCTATTACATATCTAGACTTTCCTCGACCAAGAAACGAATTGACTACGAATTTTCCATCGAGCTCGATCCATATCTTCTTGTAGACTTCTCGGGTCTTCCTGGAGACTATCAATTCCCCAGACTTCTGATGAATTTTCGAAATATTTTTGGAAAACCTTGAGAGTCGTTTCAAGATTTCAAACAATATTCCTTCTTTGCTAATTGGTCGTTTCAATGGCACAACGATAGATCGCTAGGGATTTCTTTTGTTGTTTCTTGGAAGAAGTCTCGAGAGCCTCTCACTGGAAAATATCAAAGAAAATGGGGCCGAAAAATAGAATGTTGGCGCGACGTATTGCTATTTGCTTCTTTTGGTTAGCATTTCAAATTCTTGTATAAAAGGAAATGGCCTATTGTGTGGCTGCAGGATGAACCTTGAACGCTTTTCAGGAACATGAGGAGGTAGAAAGTTAATAAGGAAGATGAAATCAGTGGTGAAATGATTCAAATGGTATCGTTCCAAATAAGTAATATGGTATTATCATTCTCTGAAACTATTCATTCTATTTCTATTGGACCTTCGAGTTTAGACTTTGGATTCTGGTTCTTGGATCTTGGATCTAGGATCTTGGACGAAGGATCTTGAGTCTAGAATACTAGACTCCTTGGACCTTAGATATCTCATACCACGTTAATCGCTTCGTTCAAGACGCAGATACTATTGTCAATGAATCTTAAGTGATTGTCTTCGCTGCTTTCTCGCTTCTTCTTTTATTATATTTGAATCCTTGTCATCTAAAACAATTGTTTCTGCAAAACAACTGCAATCGTATCAGTGAGACAAAGATCTACTAAAGTTCCATTAAAACAAAATACTTTTCAAAAATGTCTACACTTTCATTGAAGGCATCAAGTGGACATGGAAAAAAAAAGGTAAATAGGAAATAGAAAGTGGGAAATTTGGAATTGGAAATTAGAAACGAGATATTTGGGATTAGTCGAGGGATGAAGAGTAGCGAAAAGAATGAGTGTATGAGTAGCGAGAAGGTGAGAGTGAAACAGAGCAAAAGGGAGAGAATGAGAGAGAGTGCAAGTGATCGGTGTATATCTTATGATTTGTTTTCTTCTCTCGGGAAAACCGCATGTTGAAGAGATATATGCGCACCAGAAGGACAGAATTTTCCATGTAATATATATACCCTTACGTAACTACGTTGTTTAATATTGATAAGGATCAAAAATAAAAGTGATTATTCAGAAACTAACCCCATAGTCTTTCATTATGAAAGTCTGAACCTGCACATAATTTTTGTTTGCGATTTTCCGGAATTTTCAATCTTTCAAGAATGTTTATTTTCTAGAACATTGAATTTTTTTTAAATATATTTCATGCTCCTTTCAGTTTTTCTTTTAATGTTCAATAATTCACTTCCTTAGGTAATGATCATAACTATCAAGCAATGATAATCTCTTTGCCTTGGATTTTTATTCAGGTGAATTTAATGTCTCGAGCTCGTTAAGATACAGAAAGAATCAGTCGTAAAAGAAATTCGATACAACGTTATCGAATCGATTGGATATCGACACAAAGGATCGTTTGGAAGGAGCTTCGAGGAACAAATCAGAGAAAAAGAATTACAGCTTCTAATTTTGACCGGTAATAAACTTTTATTACTTTTTTTCCAATTAGTCTTTACGTTTTAAATATTCTAATCTACACATATTTCGTTTTTTGTCCAACAACCTTATTGATATTATCACGATAGGATTATATATAAAATACCTTCGTATTTCATTGTGAATAGAAATATCGTTACAGGCCCGCTATCGACTTGATTTTCCTTCGTTTATGGTCGTCGACTCGCAACCATTTCTTGTGTCGCACGGAGAAAAGATCCGTGAACGTTCGAGACGCAGAAAGAATCGAAGAAAATGTCAAGGCTCTGGTCCCTGCGATGCCCGAGGCTCTCGTTTCTTTTCTAGACCTGGAACTTTCGTTCAATATTGCGTAAATCCTGCATCATCCTGCCATTTCTTCGTCACCGTTTGCTCCTCTTCCTTCAACGACGAACATTCTTTCTTCCTTCCGCAATTTTCGAATACCTCTTGGAGAATCTGTTTAAAATAATGTCTCTAAAGATAAAATAATAATTGGAATGATCATTTATACATAAAGATATATTTTGACAAAACATACATTATAAAAAGATAAATATTGAATATAAATACAAATATACAAAATAGTTATTATTTTTGTACAATATTTTGCACTAATATAATATATATATATATATATATTGAGAATTTTAATATAAAATATAAAATTTTGAATATTAATATTACATATATATAAATTTTATACTAAAATTCTCAAATCCCATGTAAATAAAATGTATTCAAATAATCTGCTATTCATAACCCTTAACACCAGCTAACACACCTAACACCAGCTATGTTCCACAAACTAAAAACACGTCAACAAATGAATTTAATCAACTCAACCCCTGAACAATATACCTTCTCTTCCATTTCATCCCAAAATTTCCTCCAGAAATCTACCAAACATCCTCATCCAAGAACCTTTCCTGTTTTCCTTTTTTATCACAAAAAAAAAAAAAAAAAATAAACAATCAACAGAATCTCATCCCAATGCGAGGTGGTGGGTGCACGGTCTCTTCTCTCCTCTCCTCTTCTTGAGGTTACCTGAGATGATAAAAGCTCGCGAGGAAGCGAAGACGACACTGTAGTGCTGGTTTCGGGAGCGGGACAACCACGAGCTCCGAGATGTCCTCGAAAACGAACGTTCGTCTGGTGATTACCTGCGGCGTGATCGCGGTCGCTGCCTGTGAGTAAATCCACGAATCGATGTAGTGATCGTTTCTTCGTGAAAGAGAAATCTTACGAAGAGAGCCTTACGAAATCTCTGACGAGAATGGTGGATAGCAATATTAGTGCGTTTAGTATGCAGAGTAATCAATCACTGGATGCTCTTGATCCTTTGGCGATGGTTAGGTTTATTCTGTAGGAGCAAAGTGTATTCGTATTATTATTATAAATTATAATTTTATGGTAAGACGAGGTGTCAGGGAGATTTTAATTTTCAAGCGAGAATAAATTTAGTGAATTTTAATTTTTATATCCGGCGTTAAACCTTTTGATCTAGTAGTGGATTTTGTATTTAAATATTCTTAGGGGTGAAAAGTACTGTTCAGGGAATTAAATGAAATTGTTGGACCCAGTAGAACGTTCCTCATAAATTTCAGTCTTCATTTTTCTGAAACATTCTTCTTCTTCATTTCTTCTATCTAGATTATTTAGCAATTGCATCGAACATTTCAAGCTTTGATAGCTTTTGGTACCTTCATTTGAGAGAGATATAGGGGTTCTCCTGATAGCAAAGAAGACTATAGTTTCCTTGAGGCTCCTACTATGTAGTTTCCCTACCATTTTTCCTTGGGCTCAGTTCAACGTTCCTTCTCATGAAGTTCAAAGTCTTCATCTATTTAAACAGCTTAACATTTCACGAGCATCGTCCACGTAGTCTATCTACCTAAGGCAATTGCCAAGTCTCACTCCTACCATTCCTCTTCACCCAAACCACTCAAGGATTTCATCAAACTTGCTTAGTATCTGGGTTCTCCTTCTGATAGAGCCTGGACCACCTTCCCCCTCTTCCACTCCACTAACAAAAACGCTTACCGTCTCCTATCGCATCCTGATCACAAAATAAGGATCCAACTTGTTTTCTTGAAACCTTCAAAGTCCACCAGAATTCTCCCCATTGCTGAATATACCACACACCTATTCTCTTCTATTCACCTAGCATATTTCGTGATGGGAAAAGATGGAACAAAATTCTCAACGACGCACTTCATTAAGAATAACGATTGTTCTCAAGTGTCTCGTAAACGTGACGCAATGACGTCACTGATAATACTGAATATTTCAATAGTGCAGGCTCGGTACGTCTGGCGATGAATTTTAACAAACCTGATCATTTTTGTCTGTTGCACAACTTTAGGCACGTTTGTCGAAGTGTGGCCCAGCAAGCAAAGTTCGTTATGACACCTTCTTTTGGAGCGCATTCGTTTGCTTTGATGGTTCTTGATTTTGTTTTAAAGTTGTGTCATAATTTGGAAGGAGATCGTTAGATCTTTGGGACTATTAGATCGTTTAGGGACAGCTAATTCTGTCGAAACTTTTCGATTGTTATAATTTAGAGAAAGCAAAGCCGAGCCTAGTAATCGATTTTGAATAATTACAACAATGTGTTTTTAAATATAGAAAAATAGGACATTGGAACTGTTGTCTAAGATTCGTGGCACCATGTGACTGTATTCGTTTAGGAATGACAGCAATTGTCAAGTCTTGGTACAATCCGCCTATTTTAATATTTCTCGGTCTTCTTAAAGTCACAACGCAATTTGAAAGAAAATTATTATTTCTCTCGATATTTCCCGTGAAAATTCAATTTATTTAGTCGGCCCTAAAATGATCAATCGTTATTTTCGAACCCAAAACACCCTGATTCTTCTTCCAAACACCTACTTCCAAACCGCAACTGTTCTCCTATCGCAAGCAGCCATCCCGATTCGATGAATTGAATTCACCAATGAGAACGAAATCTACCAGGCGTTTTATAACCGCTTACGTAAATTCGGTAAAATGATCTCAGCGCCTGAGGACGAGCAATAGCTTCCGGAAACCGGGGGAATGACGAACAACCCGTTCATTCTGGCCCGCGCCACAAACCAGACGCGTTTCGAAAGGCGGGTATGCTAATGCGCGCGACGCCTGCGCGGAGGTCAAACCATATCGCCTAACTTTCTCCGAGAGCCTCTTCGTCGTGAAGCGTGTGCACGCTCGCGGACCGGTTATGTCTTCGATGTGTTGCATTATGCAACCGAACGGCGTTTCCAATCGCGAAATACACCTGTGCTTTGTGGGATTCACGGCTTGAACCTTGGTCGTTCAAAAAATGCAAATCGCGAAATATCAGGTCGGAAAGGGGGTTGTATACGTTAGGAGGGGATGACATTTCGCTTTACGGTATTTCGGAGGCTTCGCCTAAGCTGGAATTTGAATTAGTGTCGAGGAGACGGTGGTTAAGGAATTGTAAACGTTGCAAATTGTTTCAATTTAATCTTCGTTTGTTTTTCTTTTGCTTTGTTTTCAAGCTGGAATTTGAATTAGTGCCGAGGAGACGGCGCTTAAGGAATTTTATATACTTCGAAAATACTTTTTCTTTCTGTTCCAGCATTGAGCCACTATCAGCGTTTCACAGGATCTGAACAAACTAATCAATTAGATCAGGTTCTCTCTAGGACACAGCAAACTTCGCAGGCATCGTGCCCAGAGAGGAACGGTCGTTTCCCTGTTCCTTCTCACTGCGACGCCTACATAGAGTGCATCGACGGTATCGCCGAGGAGAAGTTTTGTCCCGAGGGCCTTCTTTTCAATCCCGAAGCCAGATTCAATTATCCCTGCGGTTATCCCATTGACGTCGACTGCACTGGCAGACCATCTCGCCGTTAGTACCTTGCGATTATTCCCTTTCTATCCACTATCATTCTCACGATGACGCGTTTATCGTCGACAGAAATTCTTTTCCTCTCTTCTTCTTCCCTTCTTTATTTTCCACTTCTACTCTTCATTTCTCCTCTACCCTTTTCTTTGTCCTCTTCTCTTTTTTTTATCTCAATTTTATTCTCGTCTTTCTCTTCGATATCTTTTCTTTTCTTCTTTCATTTCTTCCCCTTTTCTTTTTCTTTTCTTCTTTCGTTTCTTCCCCTTTTCTTTTTCTTTTCTTCTTTCTTTTCCTTTTCTCGGTCTTTTTCCTAAGCACCAATATGTCAACACCAATTTATTGTTGACATTTCAGAGCCTGCACAGCCCACAGAAGATTGTCCACATCAATATGGATACTTCAAGGTCGGAGACAGTACCCACTGCGGCCAGTTCATGAACTGTGCCGACGGAAGGGGCTATATATTCGACTGTCCGGAAGGGTTGGCTTTCAACCCTGAAAGCTACCGCTGCGACTGGCCCGATCAGGTTCCTGACTGTGACGCTGAAGGTAAAAAAAAAAGAAAAGAAAAAATGTGAAGCGATTAAAAAATTTGAAAAAGTTTTCCTAAATATGGAAAACGAAATGCTTTACGATACTTGATTCAAATGTGAAAGAAGAAAGCAATTCTTCTTATCAATTATATCAAAAATAAATTTCAAAGTGTGTAGTTATCGAATACATTCTTAAGCATTCATTTCTCTAGCTGATGAATAACTTTTTTTTTTTTAAATAAGAAAAAAAAAGCTTTCTTTTTAGATTTTTACCATTTTTGATTATTAACATTCCTTGTAAGTGTTCATGCTAAATTCTATCGCCATAAAATTTAGAAAAAAAAACAACTCTCAATTCTATTACGATAATCCACGTTAACACAAGCTTACGCAATTTAATTTTACAATTTGAGCTTACATATCTAAGGGAAAGCGCATTTTCCATTATAGCTTATCTAGGTTTCCGATGCCCGGATGTGGAGGACACGTTTTTGAATGGACCACAATTCTATCGCAGTTCAAATGACTGCCAGCGTTACTATGTTTGCGTGAATGGTCGACCACGATTGCAAAATTGCGGCGATGGAAATGCGTTCAACGACCTCATTCGTGCATGCGATGCCGCGGAAAACGTCACTGGATGGTAAGAGGATTTTCCAGAATTTGTCAGTAATTTTCTAGATTTTCCTAGAATTTTAAAGTAATTTTCCAGGTTTAGAATTTTCTAGAAAACTTTCCAGCATTTTCCAGTAATTTCTTTCTGATTTTTCATAATTTTCTGTGTAGCATGAAAAACTATTTTTGAAAACGGTTTTCTGTATTTCACGAAGCTACTTACCTCACTTTTATTATTTATTTCATTTATAACTAAAATTTGCCACATATTTCCTTTCTGTAGGTTACCATTCGATAATTAACATTTTATTCTTTATTTTTCCAGCGAGCCTCCAGAAACGAGCCTGTTGAATGATCGATTCAGGTCACGATTTTAGGTATGCATTCCGATACAACAACCTTGAAGTCTTATAATTCCTGATTCGACGAGTGAATAGTCTCCAAAATTGTGCATTAATTATTTTGTTCCTCCACAAGTCTAAGTGAAAAACAAAGGTCCTATAAAAATGAGTAGATTTCCAAAATCAGTAAAATTGTAATTCCCAAACAATTAAATAAATTGATGCAATAACTGTAAAATATTTATAAAAGTCTGAAATCAAATATTGCATCACTTTGTTGCTATTGTTAGGAGATTTTAGAATATGCAACGATGCCATAAGTAATAATGTAAATACTTACTTTTAAGCAGATGTATCGTAAAAATGATACAGTTGCGAAATAATTAGTTTCTTAAATAAAAACAATGTAAAAGTATTTTAAATTTTATTATTTCCCTTGACAGATATATATATATGTATATATATATATATTCACAGACTCACATGTACACGCACATATATGTATAGTAAAAACATTCATCAGTTGTAATTTACAGAGAGTGTACAGATTAATTAATTATTCATACACTAATTACTAATTAGTAGTAATTTAATTGTAATAGTTGAATAATTAATAGCAGTTTAAATGGTGCCATTAGGATTCTGATTACCTATAGAAAAGATAAAGGAAATTTTCATTTTTTATTATTAATTATCACATAAATTAGGGAAGCCAGATGGATTTATGTTTTCATTTTAATTTTCTTTAACTGTTCCACGAGTGAGTTCATTATTGTTTTCCTTTATTTTTTCAATTCGTTTGCATTGTAAATATACATACCTATATATATATATATTATTTCTATACAAACTGAAACATACTCTGACATACCAAAACATTCTCTAGCCTCATATATTCCAATAATTTAAAAATACGTACAATTTTGGTAATTGGTATTAAAGCGTGCTAGTGAGAACTAAGCTTTAAATGAAAAAATTGTATTCCATATTTTGCTCTTATCTTAATTTAATGTTGTATATCCACAAGTTCTCCTATCAATTACCAAATATCATTACGGTACAACATAATGATATCAAAAAATATAAATGTAGTTACAACTGTTTAAATTACTCAGGCACATAATAAGAAAGTACAAGTTAATACTTGACCAGAACGATCAAACTTACGCTCACATTCGACCCACGCCGTACCATCAGTTCACAGTGACACAAAAAACACAGAAGTCACATGTAGTTTAAAATATAAGTTTCTTATACAGTGTCTGTGTATTTTCAATAAAAATAACGAAATGTTCATATGCATTTCCCCTTCGTAGTCCCATGTCGAACGTGACTCTACAAAAATGCACTGGAATTAAACAATCTGGAGCGCAGAGTGTTAAATTTGAATTATTTCATTGATCAGTCGGTGGTGATTCGTCTTTGGTATGCAACGATTGTACTAAATCTATATCGGTGGTTTATGAAGTCTCATGGTGGCCCGTGGTGCAAGTTGTGCAGCTCGTAAGCTAAATGACAACACTCTGAGTCGCTCCAACGATGATGGTCGCGTACTCTGTCAACATTCATACCTGTGCATGGGGTCAGTTCTGAGACCTGCAACGAAGAATTTACTTCATTACATTTCTTACGAATTTGGATAAATTGAAAAGCACGATGGTATACTATATACCGTAGCAAAATAATTTCAGGAGAGTGTCGCTAGAGAATAGCACAAGTGCATGCCTGCAAACTTCTACAAATTTCCATAGTTAATCTACGTCCCTCATTTAGCGACCACGAATTTAATCTCGCGACAAGCGCACCTTCGTTATTGTAAGGAGCCATACTTGAACCATCATTTTATTTCAAGGACACGCAATCGACCCGACAACTCCATTTTATTTGAAAAACTCCAATAACTGGGTGCTCCCAGTTCCGCGATGTTACAAGTCGTAAAAAAAAAAACTCGCCTCGTTTTACGAGCGAGAAAAATATTACACTCGAGGCGCTCAAATTTTACAGGGTGGCTGAAAATGGAAAAATTTATTTTCCGAAAAGTAAGCGGCTCGAGGAACGAAGTGCTGAAGGTTTTACGACAATGACAGCTCAAGCGGAAGTACTTTGTTTTTGGGAGGAATAATTTCAATCCTTGAATAATAGAAATAGCTTCCGAAATTAGAAAATTTGGATTGCGAATAATTATAATGCAAGGGGGTTAAGATAGAAAATTGTTTATAAGAAGAAACATGGATAATTTGAGGTAGAACATTTTTTTCGAATGAGGCCCAATTTGGATTCGAAGTAGACTTAGACAGGGAGATAGATACATGAAATTATTGTGTCGCTTACAAAGGTAGTTCTATTGGTGTTCATGTTTCAATTTTTTTTTTTGAAAGTTTAAATATTTGAGATATTTTTTTTACTTTTATTTTACTTTTATTGTTTATTTTGGTCTGTTTTCATATTTAGAGGACGAAACCACCCCTCAATGTTCATTAGAAGGAGTTTAATTCTAAATATGGGTTTTCTACATTTCCAATTGCGCTTTAATTACAAATTTCATTGAAATCGATCAACAGAACAAAATAATGATCAAAAGACTTGAAAAATGTTGTAAGAAGAACTCACGTTAGAGCAGAATGAAAGCAACGACTGATCCGTGTACTTGCTATAGAGGGGTGGCGAATGACTGTTTCGTTGACTTTGGTTACCCGGAAGTGCACTCTGTCCGTTTCCTGCGATTTCCAGGTAGCCTCTACTGCTCGCTAGACTACCTCCTCGCGTGCCAATATCTGAAAAATCCCATTCCATCGCCAACCTTTAATAAACACCTTCATTTTGATCCCAATATCGAGGAAATTGGAGAAAATTTCTAGTCGAAGGGTCAAACCGACACTCTACTATAATATTAATATTACAATAAATTAATTGTAATATCACTCTATTTCATCGTAACATCATTGTTACAAAGATGAACAGCAACAGGACACGCTTGTTTCGAGCATAAAAGACAGAGAACAGGATTCGTAGGATAGAGAGGAGACACCTTGTGTACTCGCCGTCGAGTGAGTAGAGCGTCGAGCATCCCTATCGTGAAGGGACCAAGGGCTCGTCCACCATCGCTGCCTCTTCGAGCGTCTGTCGATCTTGGCTACGTTGCAACTGCACGTGCTTCCGGAGTACGTCGACGGTCTGGAAAGCCATCTGGGACGGAAACGAGGAAGCCGTTGGCTCCTGATGGCTCTGGACACCTCGGCCCTAACCTCGCCATTCAGGAAACAGTATAAAACGGCCACGAAGAAACCCTGGTGAAAATAAAATGCAATTATTCGGTGTAGAAATTAATTTTGTGAAATGTTCAGTAATTGATACAGATTCGAAAAAACTTGAATTTATACGGAAATAAAGTTCCTGGGGATATAGTTACAGCGGGCTTTTCCATTTTGTAATGAAAATGGTTTTAAGGGTGGAAGCAACCCTTGGAAATAATTCTGGTTATATTTTTGGTGATATCTCTGAAAGCATGAGAGATATTGAAAAAATGTTAAATACAAAATTTAACGGTGTTTAATGTTCTATGACATCATAGTGAAACATTGAAAAGAAGTTTATTTTGAACGATATTTCCTCCGGCCTAAATTTGTCCAACGCTCGCTGCATGAACTTTCTTCAATTCTTAAATAAATAAATTTTTCTACGGCTACATCGCTTTAGAAAGAATGGTATAGATAAAGGAAACATAAGGAAAAGTTAAGAAATTAATTAAATACCAAGATGGAGGGAACTCGTTATCAAGAGTGGGCTCAAGAAAGGTGTAATAAAATGAAGTACCTGGAACGACGCAAATAATTGATCACAGAATAACCAGGCGACCTCAACAGTCTCGTTAACGCCCATGCTGTAAGACATCCCCAAGAAAACGGTGTAATGCACCCCGAAGAGGGGCACCAAGACCAGAGTGCTCTTCGCCCATCTCCTGAAATCGTTCGCAAGTTTCTCGTGAGCTGCTTAAGCGGTGGTGGGATGTATGGAGGATATAATTTCCAGGAACTATTCAAGGTCGGATTAAATACGTCAGGGTGATTAATATAGTCGTTAGGGAGGAAAACGAAGCTTACTTGTATCGTTGAGTTTCCTCGGATACCGTCGATCTCAACTTCAGTAGGAGAACCCTCACTATGTTCACGAAGAACACGAAATTGATCTGTGGCGATTCGCAAACCATAACAGATAAATTGCAGTAGAACTGTTTTGCATTTCTTGTTTCGTTAAGTGTCTTAGAAATGGGAAATTTAGAAATTAGAAATGAGGATAATTTTATTTCGGAAATGTTTATTTAATTTGCACTAGTTGCAATAGACTTGACATGATTTTTTTTTTAATATACGTTAGTATGTTAATCACAAAATGACTAATATTTATAAAAATTATTTTGTAACAATATAGCGACGTATTTATTTTTTAATTCTCTTTCTTAATCTTTTTTAATGATTTAAAAGAAGGAATATTCAATATTCTATTTCTAATGATGAAAACTCGGTATCCAATTTTTAACACTAATTATCGACTATGGAATACCCAATATCCGAGCTATAATATTTAAAATTTGATAATCAAACCCCAATTTTCAATAATTAATATTCAATTTCTGATACTCGAGGCTACATGCACGAGGCTAAATACCTGAAATTCAGTATGGAACCACTAATAGTCAAAATTCAATAGATAATAATGGATATCCAATAACCAACACCCGATATATTGCTACAGTACGATGATTGGAAACATAATCCTAAGCAGTCTTACCAGAACAGACAACATTGTAGGCACTCGAATAATGAGAAACAGATTACGGTTCTCGTGAGTGGTCCAACAGTAGTTATCCTCGAGTATGACTCTCATCACGATCCAACAAGACACGAATATTGCTGGCAGGCCTGTGAATCAGACCCAGTGAAACTCTATTACTAATTTCGTTTGCTTGGGGTGATAGCTAACGTAATAAAGGTTCAACTGTGGTGCTTACTTTTCTGTAAAACGAACGGTGGTAAGATTCAAAGAAGTTTAAAGAAAGCGAGATCTAACTTCTGAGTACTCAATAATAAAATGTACATAGTATATATCATTAAGTACTCGAACCAAGTATCCAATTAACAATAATCAAATATTTAATATTCTAACTTCCGACATTCACTGCTTCGCTTAATAATCGATACTCGATATTCTGTCAAAAATATCAAATATCCAGTATTTAAAACTGAATATCCAAAACATAATACTCATTTAACGTTCCAACTGCAATACATCTTGTACCAAATATCTTCTACCAAATACCCAACACCCCAATACTCAAAACACCTTATCCAACATCCAACATCGAACGTACATCCCTTAATCCTCCTTAACTCCTATTTAAATTCCATATCTATCAACTCACCCCATCCAAGACACACGTAGATAGTAATATTGGAGTTGGCGTAGGTGAACAGCGCGAAAAACACCAAATTATGCAGAAATAGTCCCTCCATCAGTATCCAAAAGTAATTGGCGAGTATAAAATACTGCCACAAGCTGGTGAACGCCTTGCACAGCCAACTACCGTTGTTCTCATCTCCCAGCCAATAGTTTTTACCATCCTTGAACGTCATATCCGTCGCCAGGCCGATCCCAGACACGAACAAGAAGCCCTTTATCAGAGCCATGAACGCTCTCAGCATGAACGAGGCGAACAGGTGCATATGGAGGACGTTTCGGGGACATCGCAATTTCCTACGTCCAATTCGGGAGAAACTTGGAGTAGTGAGCCGAAGTTTCGACGATTCGAGACGTCGACGGACAGATTTGTCGCGGCGGGAACGGGTGAGACGACAAGGGACACGTACACAGAATTTTTTGAAAAGATTGCACGCTGACCAGGACGAAATTTTGTTTAAGCGGACGAGCTGACGAGCAGACAGCGAACAGGAATCTTTGCTGCACGAGCGGCAATGCATTTCGCTGCGGAAAATTCTCGCTGGGACAGATAGAGGAATCGGAAATTTAATTTTAAGGAGCTGCACACACTCAAGTGGAAATTATTGATTTTTTCAGCGTAATTTCTATTTGCACGAGGTTATCTTTGAATTGGAGTATCTAGAGGATTTCATTTGTAAATTTAAAATATGTAGTTGGTATTTTGCTTCTATTTGCGAATATTTCAATGCTCCACTCTATACATGTGATATCGAGCAACTGATACTTAATAATAAGTGAAATAAATAAATTACTAGTAGGTTGTGGTATGATTTAATGTCGAATCCCGATGGGGCCCTTTTCGTACGAACCCACTTTTCAATACCAAATACGTAATATTTCAGTTTTAATTCATAATTATTCATCACATCACTTGCTCAATCCAGATGCTCCCACTTTCGAAATAAAATGATACACTTCGTGCAATTGTATTCTTTTCACACGTTACAACCTCATCAAACGAATACTCACAGAATTGATGAATAAAATTATAAACTATCGTTTAAAAAAAAATCCACAAGGTCCACGTTTGTTAATCCTAGGTGTGCGCAGCTCTTCGGACGTCAATCTTTGGCTGATACTTACTTGATCAGTGCCAAAATGAAGAACGCCACCACCAAAGTGAAAAAGGAAACGGTGTAACCGACCGTTGAGACGGTCTTCAGTATCGGCAAGAATCTCTGCAACAAAAATTTGTCCAATCCAATTATTTTCCATTTTCCGAAAGGTTAATTGTGCGCTGGCATAATCGTTTCGTGAAATGACGGACATCAGAAACTGGTAACCGCGTCTGGGAACTTTCAATCTCTTTAATTGTAATTCAATCTCTCTCCCTGAAAAGTTAATTTCGTGGAAACATTTCCGTGGGGAGAAAACACGAAGAAGAACCTTAATGGTCCGCTTTCAACGTCCGCTGTCATTCTGTTATTTTCAGTACAGGGCTTTTAGAAGTTTGTTGGGGGATTCGATTTTATTTTACGTCTGCAACTTGTGACAAGCTCGCAGGGCGAAGCGAAGGACAGACGAAGACGGCGTTAATGGTAACGAGAGGGTAGATAAACATGGAGAAAATAGCGGTGGTGTACGTCTAATTAGCGCCAGAAGGGGCTTCCTGTTTAAAAGGATCGACGTCACTGGTATGATTCCTATCGATTTCCAACAGTTTCACGTAGGAATGTTATTATCTTTTCAGGAGTATTTTCCATGGAATGTTTTTCAGGGCGAGGAATTATTTTCCTGTGAGCAAGTTGAAACGTAAAATTGAGAGGAATCGGTATCCAATTAGTTATTTTAGGAACTAATAGTCGGATAAGGACACGATTCGAGTTTCTTTGAATTCTGCTGTTTGAATATCTGCTGTGTCGACAGTTTTCAATTATACTTGTACTTGTATTTGTATTTATTGTGAAACATTTACATAATTATTAACACAATTCGTGTAACAAAATATCTTTATGTTTACATGTTCCTATTTCATATTAACTACGCACGTTTATTATACCCCTCTCTTCCTAATACCGTTTATTTTATTTTTGGATTATTCCAAAACTCTAAACATATCCCTTAAACATTTCTTTGACACCTATGAAATTTGCGTAAACAACACTCACCATAGTCAAAGTTTGATTGTTGCCTCCTTCGCTGTCGAAATCCTTGATCACATAGGGTACCAACGAATCCGGATAACACTGACTGTAGTTGGTCCACGTGGCATTGGTAGCGTCGTTCCAAAACCACTGGCCGTCAGGCATGCACTGTCTCGATGCATTCGCCTGCGAAACGCATACTCGATGAGAATTTATATCTCGAATACGACGGAACGTGCATATCCAATTATGTCCTGAAGGGCTCTAACTGGACTCTAACTTCAACGACATAGTTCGCATCGACGTAGTAGCATCGAAAAGCCCTCCAGTGTTTGTGGAATTATTGGGTAATCCCGCGGTTGGTTAATGTCGACGCGAGAAACTGCGACAGAGACGCTGTTGTTGCGCGTACAAGTTAATTTAACTGCAAGTTTTCGGTATTCAAAATTGTGATTATGTGGATCGAGAAGGTGAAGAAAATGATATTGGCGAACTAATGTAATTAAGTGGCTGAGAGGGAGTGATTTAAATTCATACAGAAAATTCTACTATAAACTCAACACTTTATTTACCGGGAGCCTATTTGTAGGCTTTTTAATCACGGTATTTAGCTATTCGAATTTATTTACTGTGTCGATGGCTGTCTACTTACGGTGTTCGGTGTTTGGAAACAGACTTTGCTTTCAATTTACCTAGTAACAGTATGGACAAATTGTTGTCAGCCTAGATTGGCATATGCTACTGTGGAAAATTCTTTTTTGAATTAAAGACTGCTTCTAAATATCCCGGTAGATAAAGTGTTGATACTGAAAATGCATTGTATAGATAATGTTTCGAGAGACTAGAGGTTCCATTTGAAGTTTAATCGTTACCTCACTATCAAAGCCAGCTATGTATGGTGGACAGCGCATAACAGCGAGTTCTCCAGGTGGCGTCGAGTTCCAGCAGAGTATTGTGTCCCAAAATACAGGACACCAGCCTTGTGAATGTTTGCTTGTGTTCACAACTAGGCATACACGTATTATGATCATTTACTTTCTTGAACAATTATTATTCTGTAGGAGTACACGGAAGGGTTGCGAGGAAAATTAGACCAGATAAATTAAAAATTAAATATATATATATCGTTTAAAATAAAATGGTTAAATATCTTTGTAAGAAAAATTAGTATCATGGAGATATATTCGACACGGTAAAGGTCATTAGAAATAAACTTATATAACTTCGACAACTGATTAAAAATTAGCTCATATTGTAAATAAATCCTGTAGCACTGACGAAACATGAATTTATATAAAATTAAATATATTCATTTTATTTAATATTATATAAATTCAATTCTGAAATATTTTGTATTTATTGTCACGTAGCATAAATCACCAACCACGATACAATGATGTTAATCCTGATAATATAAAAAATTGAATATAAACACTTTGTTATAATCTGCATTAAAATTATCGAAGCTACTTTTGGAAAACCCACTATTTTCTTATAATTATGGAGAGTTGGTCCAGCATTAATGTTGAAAATTATGGTCCTGCTATTTGATGTCTGACACGATTTCGGAACTAGCGTTACAGGAATAGGAATCCATTAAGGCTGGACCGTGTGTGTCCGGGCCGAAATCACATTTAAGCATTTGCTTATGCAGTCACGCGGTCACTTTGCATCGATGCCTCTCTTTTTGCGACCTATCGTGCTCTGGGACAGCCAGAGGTGAACGTTCCTGCTTGCAAGCCACCACGTTTAATGACATCAATTATCTATTAAACTTCTCCAAAAGTTTCTTGAATATAGGTTTCATAGAGGAAAGGGTGAGAAGTACTAACATTTATTCCGAATCGGGATAACATTCGAAACGATGTTTAAAAAGCATCAAAGAGCATCGAAGTCTCGTGAAATCAAGAGCCCATAATTTAATTTGTTACGAGTCGTTTCCACAGCAATCGCACATGTATAAAATTTTGGTTTCATAAAGGAAGGAACAAAGAGTCCTGCCATATTTTTTTCCGAATCGCTGTAACGTTCGAATCAAGATTTTAAAAAATATCAAAATTAATTATTAGCCTCATAAAACCAAGACTCACGTCCATGGAACATGTCCAACTTTTATTATAATAATTTCCTCACTTGCTCCACCTTTCTAAAATATAATTCTCACAGCACCTTCTTTGGATTCTTTTTCACGAACCAGTCATTCGTCCCCAACTCGATCTCGGCGCCTAGTTTCACAATGGTAACCTATTTTACGCGTGCGAACCAAGAATTGAAAGACTAGCAATTCCGTTTCGGTAATTCCGCTCTGAAATCGGAAGTAGGCCGCACGTGCCGGAAACGTAGCAACCCCGTGGCAATATAGGACGTAATATCGCTTCCGTGGCCGTGTAAAAGTCTGACGGTGATGCGTGACTGTTACTTTTCCGAACTCGGAAAGTCTCGCGGAAACTATTTACAGCCAACGAAACGAACTGCACGTCGCGAATTTTTATGTTGAATTTCTTGCTGAAATTCTGTGCCAAACCAACGCTGTCAAACGATTTATTTACTTCGATAGAACGTAGAACAAAATAAGTTGATAAGCTTCTCAGAAACGAATAAAATCGTGGAAACGAGGATTTTGTTAATATTTTTCTGAAAATTTTCATTCGTGACGAACAACACTTCTTGAACAATCTGTAGATATAATAAGTGTAAAGTGTAAAGTGAGATTAGATTTAGATTAGCAGTAGACAACACCAAGGAACCGTGGCTGGTACTAGTGGCCCGTAAAAGAACAAAGTCTCTAGTATAATAATTGGAGCGACAATTAAATTACAGCGTATCGCGTGACAGAGCACATATTTCGATACTAATCGTTTAATGAAAAATCGATGCCGCGTGGATGGCCAATTAGTCAGCAGTTTTCAGCTACCGTTGCGTTGGAGAAGTAATGGACTTAACGCCAACTGAAAATTCACTTTCTTTCGTGAAATTCAATTGCACACTAGAGTTGTTTTATTGAATTTCGAAATCCTAAAGTACCTATCCATCAAAATTATTCATTTCATTTTCAATCACGATCATTCCTTTCAGAAAATTATCATTGGTCACGTTTGATGATGATTTCACATTTACAAAAGACCTTTAAGGTCGATTAATATATGCTATACAGAATCCATTTCCAACGTCAATGAATATTTAATCAAATTTAATTCGAATTATTTGAAAATGACATATCCTCCATATGGATTAATTTGTATTCAACGCAAATGAGATTTTGCCATTTAATATATTGCCTTATACATCAAAAACCGACAAACTTGTTTTATTTTGGTAAAGTTCGCTTCCTCTTTAAAACGCATTTCCAGAGAAATTCTGCTTCTCCCTTCTGGCAGGCGAAAAAAAAGATGCCGAACTCGTGGTTGGACGTTTGCGTCAGAATATTGTTTGAAAAGTGGAGAAATGTTCGTTTCATCTTTTTCAAAGGAAGCTTCGGTAATTTGTTCTTTAATTCTAATAGACCTTATTTTTGATTAATTAAATACAATAAGAGAAAAACAAAAATTATTTTCACACAAAACTGAAATAAAATATCTGATATCCCATGTACGTTACAATCACAATTACGATTACAATTTTCTATTAGTAATCTTCATTTGTTCGCAATATTCATAGGAATTTTGGTTATTCTTTCACTCTTCTGTCCGTCAATTTTCCTGGAATTATTTTAACGACCAATTTTACAAATTTTTGGACGCTTTCTATTTCCTTAGTAAATAGTGGAGTCCACGTTTCCGAGAAAATACTGGACGTTTGCATTATAATTCCAAAATAAATATCGAGCTTCCCGGATGGAGGCTATCTAGAGGATCGCCAAAATCCCCTGCTGAAAGCGGATCGATCGCAGGAATCGCTTCATTATGTATGATTAAAAATGGTAAAAATGGCCCTGTTACATAAAAAGTTATATTATAATCACTTAATAATTAAACCTGATGGATGATGTCCTTTAAGGGTCCATTATCACTTTGTTGACAGGTGAATTCTATTGATATTTACAATATTAAAAATGGTAGAAATGGCACTGTCGAGTAGTAAGTGACAAATGTCTCTTAATAATTAAATCTGACAGATAGTGTCGTTGAAACGTTTATTACGATTATGTTGACAGGTGTATTCTATTAATATACAAGATATTAAAAATGGCAAAAATGGCACTGTCGCCTAGAAGATGCCGTTAAGTCCTTAATGGTTAAACCTGAAAGATAATGTCATCGACAGATGTATTCTATTAATATTAAAAATGAAATTCCTTAATGGTTCTCTAAAATTATTAAAAATGGTAAAAATTGTTCTGTCGTATAGGAAATTCCATAACTTCACACGTTCTGCTGTAATAATTGCAAACTATTCCAATGTACAAAATACCAAAATAATCGATTACATTCACGGAATACAAAAAATGCACATTTGAACGTGATGTCGCCGTGACCAGGAATATTAATTTCAGAAACACGAAGAGAATTTCCACAGGATTCGAAAATTCATGGAATTTGCGAAAGCTCGTCGATAATCAAACAACGATACGACTGTGATCCATTCCCTGCTCGCTAATTGGACGAAATGCCTGGGATATAAACTTTCCCCACCTTTTCCAGGCACAGGACGACGAAACTAAATTTAATCGTGGAGAAAAGTAGAAGTGCTTCGAGTTGCAAACTTCGCGCCAGTGTCGATTGTTAATTGTAACAGTTGGCGAATTTCACGTTTCCTAGAAATCCAGCAAAATTTCTACCGTCAGGATTCGTCGCTTTCTAATTACATTTCAGGCTTCTGGATAAAAAAAAAGAAAGATATGTCGAATCGAGTGACCTCCTCCTTTTCGAAGTCAAATAAGTTCGAAAAAGAATTCTCTATGAAAAATGAAATCATAAAACTTAGGATTTCGTTAATATTTTTCTGAAAATTAAAATGTTTTAGCAGAATATTTATCAGGATTTATAAACCTTTATCAAGATTTATGATGATTTGCCAAAGTTGATCAAAATTGTGCGACATCTATCGGCATTTGTCAACCTTCGTCAACATTAAAATCATTACTTTTGTATCAACGTAATTTAATAGGAATGTCTTCAAGATCCCAAGCAACAAAAATATATGTTTGACACAGAATAAAAATATTCACCCTTAAAAACAACAGCTGTAATATAATTACATAATTTTGTAAACTTCGATAGTGTATCAAATTCAGGTTGAAGTATAACAAAAATTATTTACCTCGAAAACCAATGCATCAAAATTGAATGTCATGAAAAATGCTCTAGTTTCACGCATACGAGATAAAGCGGATATTTTACTGGCTGCAGGCACTGTTTGTGATATTTTATATTTCTATCTAATATTTATGCCGACGTATACAGAAAGTGTCAGGATATTATGTTTGTTGTTGATATTCTGAAATTCTTATTTCCCCATGAATTTTATTTAAACTCCTCTTCCTTTTCTTTCTTTTTTATTCTCTCGGTGTAAAGAAAATGTTATTCCGTCGCGTGAAATTAATTGACAAATAATAAATGCGACTAAATTAAATATCGAAATATTTAAGGAAATTTTGAATAATTATAATGGCATTTTCAACTAAAGAAATTGTCTCTAATGATCTTACGTACAACAATTTTATTTCTTTTTTGGGAGGTGCATTTGTTAAAATGTTTAGAGGGGATGTTGTTTATATAATCTTTATGCAAACATTCGTTCACCTGAAGTCCTTTCTACGTTGCACTCATTCTCCTTCTTCATCAGTATGTGTCTCTGGAGATGATGGCTGCTCGGATGATTGAAATCAATGTTCTCCTGAAACGATACAAAAATAATCTTAAAAAAATAAATAAAAATTGCATAAACATATTTATTCTAATGCTCGAGATTTCTCTACGGTTTATTAAAATTCATCAACATTCGTGAAGATTTATCAACGTTCATCAACATCTATGAGCACTCGTGAATATTTATCGACATTCGTCGAGATTCACCAACATTCTTTTTATAGTATCGATAGGATAAACGTTATTACGCGATCGAACGTTGAAACGATGAAACATTCCTGTCAATATTTTTGTTTATTTTCAAACCAATTTCGTCTCGTAATAATTGAAATCTCTCTCTATATTTTCTGGTTGAGAGAATGAAAGCCATTTTATTTTGATTCATTGCGATGAAAATAATATTTATTAACATTTCAACGGTTTCATTTCTCGAGGGATATATTTCACGCTTGATTAAAAATACCGAAGCCAATTGCAATTTACAAGTTTATTCATCAACATCAGAACTTTTCTAATTAAATGACCCATCTCCCCCCCACTTCTTTTACGAATTCTCGATATCTGACAGAGTCAAATTATCGTAAAGCTATTTCAAGTAGTATTTAGAAATTGTTTTAATTTCTTTTAAAATTGAATTTTTGAATATAAATCTATTGCAAAGCTTTTCCGAAGTATTCCATATTTTTAGTAACAGAAACACACATTTTTATAAAAATTGTTTTTCTTACCGTAAACAGAAAACCATTCTGTTTAGTATATTGAATTTCCATTAATTTTTTATCGAATAAAAGGTCGAGGCAAACCGTTTTCAGGAGACCTTTTCTGAGAATGTTTTTTTGCAGATTTTTAGAGAATGTGGTCGATGGACTATCGAATTCTCTGACCTCGAATCGTCACGAATAGAACCGGAAATCGCTGAAATTCTGCAATCCGTTTCACTTTGGAACGCGACTCGGATCATCGACGTGATTCAAAAGAGACCGCAGAATGCGCCGCGCAAAAAGCGAGAACACGGAAACTCCATATGCAATTTCGCTGCGGACCCAACAGAGCTTAGTCGTCGGCTTTGTGTCAACACAATGTATGCAGAAGAACGACAAAGGTTTATTTTTCTATCGTGAGTGCGCCAACTGAGCCTTTCGAAAGACAACTCGATTAATTTTTGGAATTTTATTTTACATTTCAGTGTCGAGGAATTTGATCGATTCGTTTTTATAAGCAGAATGAATTTAAATAAATAAGGAAAGCAGGAGACGTAGAAAATTAAAATTAAAATACATGGGAAATAAATTTCACGTGCTTCGTATAAATAAATAAAATAAATTTAACATGAATTGACGATTTCGATCGACTAATTCTGCGACAATAAATGATGCTGAAAACCTCGTGCAGCAAATAGAAAAAGTTTACCAAGTACTTCGAACGAAGCCGAGGAATCTTCGAAAGACTTCAAAGAATTTCAATAATATGAACCGTACGAGGCGTGCGTGGAAGTGGAACGATGTCACGTACAACACCTTTTATAGACTATAAAAGAAGATTACGGTGAGACGATCCTCCGTTAACATCTCATAAAAGACTAACAAAAGGAAACAAGTACCTGAATTGAAAGCAACTAAGAATCTATGCTAATTGGAAATTAAACGACTCGAAGCTTTCCATCCATTACTCCATCCATCCCTCTTGCAATTAAAGAAAATTTCCATTTCATTTTATTTTTCCTTTCCCTGTTGATTTCTTAATCTTAAAAAAATAGGGAATAATTTTTTGCATCTTATAGCCGAGGGTGTACACATCAATTATTACGATAGTATTTATCTTTCTACGAATGAGCTGTTTTCTTAAATGTCTATACTCTTGCGAACTACATTATTAAAAAGGAGCGTACAACATATCGTTTAAGGATTATTTACGTACAAATCTTTATTTTTAAAACAGATGGTCCCATTATCGCTTTCATAATAAACGCCTCGTATCTGCTAAAAGTAAAGCTTGTTCAAATGTTTAACAAAATCCCTACCGACTTTTGAACAAAGAAATGAATAGAAATGATTAAAAATCTGAGTGATTCCAACGTTGTCCGCCATCGAATGAATTTATTTGAGGCGGCAGTAGTCATTGTCCTCGAATTCTTGATACAAACCTACCAGCGACATCAATTTCAACGTATCAAAGCCAGCCTGCGCAGCCTAACAGACGAACTAGGCCAAGTGCGCCGGAAGCTGAGACCACAAGGACCCAAATAAATCTGAGACAGGAGAGCCTCGAGTCTGTTCTTTCATCTTTACGATTCCCATCAAAAACAGACGTCTGACTTTTCGGACACGGGTTGGCTAATTGCACGCGAACCCTCTGCGCAACGAATATCTGGCGCGAAATATGCTAGGCACGGAGTAGAGAACGGGGTAGGAACAGCTGGCAGGGGTATGGATGATTACAATTTTTTGTTTCAGCTGAAAGTTAGGATAAGGTCCGCAACTTTATTGAGTAGACTTTATTAGTACCGAGGGTTTAAGGGAAGAATTATTTATTCTGATCTGAATGGTTCGAGAAACTAATATATTAAAAATTGTACTTCTCGAATCTTTAATGTTCATCAAGATTGATCAAGATTGATCGATCTAGGTACGTAAAGATTCATCGATATTCATAAAGTTCATGGCTCAATGATCGTCAATATTTAATTGCGTTTCTTGGTCTTGAAGAGATCTCTATTCAATCGCGTTAATACAAAAATAACAATTTCAAACGGAGAACAATAATATTAAAATTGTCAGGGGTGGTATGGTACAGGATGAGATATTTAAAAAATTTGAATAATTACTATATTTCGAGGTCGTTGAACAATTACATTATTGACGATACAAATGAATGGAATTGAATTCCCAGATCGCATTAGAGACTTTCACCTCTTCCACCTCTATTCGCTTTATTAGGCGCGCGATTGAAACGATCAGTGTACTGTTGGCAAATTTATTCGATCGTTTCGAACGTCGAACAATAGCGACACCATTTGCCCTGGAAAGGACTCTGTTTGGATTTCATCGAGGTGTAAATTTACCAACGGATCAATCGGACGTACCTCACCTCCTGAATTAATTTCCTGGATAATAACTAGGGTATCTGTAGAATGAGAGTGCACAGAAGGGTCCACGTTATCGTCTCGAACATTTTTTTCTAATTTTAAAAATAAACGAGTTATCTAGGTGACCCGTCTTAAATGCCCCACCCTGTATACTAATAGAGGTGTGTGGAATGGATATACCCTGAGGATCCTGGAGCTTCCTATGTGACGAAACACCGTGAGGATCTGGATTCTTTGAATGTATTCTTTGGAAATGGATATTTTCCATTTGGAGTAAACAATGACCTAACTAATGATTCTGTGAATTCAATCATTTCCTATTCAAGCTGGGGATTCCGTTTATAGGACTTAAACGTTCTCGCAAATACCCGTGAAATCTTTGATTAAAAACTCACCGAAGCGTGTGTTCGGTATTATTGCTGTCGCTGTATTAATGCTTCCACTTCGCTTCAACTATTTCCTTGCAAGATGAATTAATCGATCGAAAAGTTCTTGTATTGTCCCTTTCTGCCAATAGCGACGACTTTCTACCGAGTTCTAACAATTTAAAACGAAGTATACTTACGTAGGGATCCATAATGTCAGTTTGCTGTGTTCCGAGGTGGCGCATGAATAATTGCACTTTAACGATCCCCGCTCAGCTATCTGTAACGAATGCAACCGTGTTAATTAATTATCCGTTATATGTTTCTGTTCGATTAAATAAATGAGAAACTCATCCTTTCTTCTTATGATGTAATCAAAGTCTCAATTAAATGTTCAATCAATGGAATGGAGTTGGAGAACTAATTAAACATTAATAGAAAAGAGTTTATAAATATCTTAAACTCAGAGTGTTAGAGATATTCGCTTCGTTCTATTGTTTATTAACTTTTTGCGTGTAAATAATGAACCTTGGTACTCGTGGAAGATAGTATAGATCGTTAGCAACATTAAAGAACCGGTGTTGATAGGATTTCGATTGAAATTAAATAGTTATAAACGTTTTTCGGCGATTGGTAGATGCAACATTTGAATCGGTGCTCTCTGTTCTTCTCGCACGGTATATCTTTCTCTTTCGCACCTACGGCTGAAATTGTGCGAGAGAGAAAGATATACCGTGCGAGAAGGATAGAGAGCGGCGGCGCCATCTAGCGGTTGGATCAGGGAAGCTCCGGCTGAGTAATAGG
>NW_026535322.1:6218378-6249099 GCF_026225885.1 Hylaeus anthracinus | reverse complement strand
GCTAGTGGAGGTCTACGCTTGAAAGTGTGCGAAAGAGAAAGATATACCGTGCGAGAGGGATAGAGAGCACCGATTCAAATGTTGCACCTACCAATCGCCGAAAAACGCTTATAACTATTTAATTCCAATAGAAATCCTACCAACACCGGTTCTTTAATGTTGCTAATGATCCATACTATCTTCCACGAGTACCAAGGTTCATTATTTACACGCAAAAAGTTAATAAACAATAGAATGAAGCGAATATTTCATTGCGATTCTCGAGTTTAGCAGGCCAAAATACATAAGAAAAACATCGTGGCATTGAATCTACATTTTTTTTTCGTATTTTGTAAAGTGGTGTTATTAACCTTGAACCAATTAACTCAATCAATTTTATTTTCATCTAAATTAATATTGAACATATAAATAAACACATCAACCAAATACTTTAACACCATCATTAAAAAAAAAAATTCAAACAGTGTACTTAATTAATGCATCTCCTAAACATCTCCCATTATCATTAACACGTTTACTCAAATATCTTCCGTTACCACTAATTACTGGAATATGTAACTTCTCGAAGTCCAACCCTACTTACTCATTCCCAAATTAGGATTCCCCAAATATTGCTTTACGACCCTAGCTCCACGGTTGATCACTAAATGGATCCATAAAGTAATGAACGAAATCACGATTCCCCAAACTGACGATGAGGTGGAAGCATGAAGCATCTCCGCCACGCCCTTGTTTGCCATTTCATTAGCCCCATATTAATTCCGAGGGGTTGACCCACCCCCAACTAGAGTTGTGGTTTCTACCCTTCGCCGTCGCCTTTCAATTATTATAATCACCGACCGTTTATTACACTTAATTAATTATCTGTTTATTTACCAACATCATTCTTCTGTTTAATCATTTTTCTTTGATATTAAACCTTGAAAAATATTTGTTATATTCAAGGTAACATAAAATGGAATGTGTATATACAAAACAATATGAAATATAACATATTTTCAAAATAATTTCAAATAGAACTAGATGCCACCGATATATACTAATGCCAAAAATATAGTTCTTGCAATGATGCCTTTCATGACAAGCATTGATCGACAGGCCTTATGTTCATTTCTTTGGAATTAATTCCCAAAGGAGATTTTATTTTACAGAAATTTGACTCCTCGCTCCAAGGAACTCTTTATTGCATAAATTTTTCAAAACAGTAATCTTTTGAAGGGAAAATACTTTAATTAAAGACTGCGGGAGAACGAAAGTTGCATTAAACGAATCCTTTAAAGTTAGAGTAGTTTGGGAAAGAAATTTTTATACCGTAATTTAACTTTTCCTATCTCCTTGATTGCCGTGATACTAACGATTGTGATACTTGAAAATATTAAATTATTGAAACACATCGAAACAAAGAAGGTTGAAGCATTTAAATATATTGAAAACATTCCTCATAAGATAGAATCTTCTTTAAATTTAAACTTATTAAATTAGACACGTGATGTGTATAATAATTTTGTAATTTAAACAAAAGTTATAGTTTTATTAACGAACAAGATTTTATGAAAAAATATAGATCCACAGGTCCATATATTCCTTTTTGTTCTTCTTATACTTTAAAGTTGATATATACAAAGCCTTGTCATCTTTGGGAGTTCACAAAGAACTTGCTGCATAAAACCTTTTACTACTTTTTCACTTTACCTCGGTCGCTCGAGGTAATTGAAATTTACAAAGCTAAATTGGAAAACGTGGTGGACAATATGTAAAATGGAAAAAAATCAGAGAGATGCATGTCTATTTACCATTTCAATATTTCTACGTTATCAAGTATCTTCAACTTTACTAGCTCACTTTCGCAAATAACTTCAACATTAACTTCAACATTAACATTTATATCGTCATAAATAATTTCAATTTTAGCAGTCAAATTTTTATACGCAACTTCAAGTTGAAAATTTCTAATTTTACAAATAATTCCAATGTTTACATTTCTACTTTTCTATGTAACTCTAGTTTCAACGCTTCTTTTTACACAACTACTTCAACTTCAACATTTCGACCATCTTAAATAACTTCAAATCTTAAATTCCACTTCATCTACAATATTCTTCGCTTTGTATCCAATATATCACTTCAAAATTTCTATTCTCGTAAATAAACGCGTCTAAAATTAAAATAAATTAATATACAGGGTGTCCCATTTAAGTTGAGATAGTTTTCTTTTTTTTTTTAAATCACATGTCTTCTAGATTTTGTACAACCTCAACTTAAATGGAACACACTGTATACGTAATTAATTCCAGCCCATTGTAAAGTTCAAATGCGTTCGGTCTGACCTATGACCGGTAACCTGTAACCTATGACGAAAAATCCACCACTGTTGAAATACGAAAGACATGAATTTCACATTTCTGCTTGTCTTGTGCCTGAGTAATTGCGCCGCGATGACAATGCCGTACGGTAACTCTTTCTCCTGTTAACCTTTTTACCGCTGAATTAATTATCGATGCGATAATCCTCTCCGCTCAATTTATTCCAAAATTCAAGCTGACAGATAACTCGATATACCTGTACATGGAAGAAATTTAAATGAAAATTATTATAGCAGCATCCAGAAAATTTAAGAATGTATTATTAAAATTATTGTTAAATTTATTATAATTTGTATTATTAAATTTATTGTCCAACTTATTATAATTATATCTTATTATAGATAAAAATATATAATGATCCCATTTAAACAAAATTTTTTTCTTTTTTCTTAAAATCTCGTGGTTAAAAATTCCCCGGAACTGATTTTTTTGCTACAATACCGCGTCGGGTATGTATACTTTAATTTGTATATTTTTAATAAATACGTCACGTGTCCCAAAGCATATTTAGGTTCAGAAATGAAAGGTCGAAAGACTCGACCGGGATAAACAGTTCTGAAAGCTCTGTGGAAGCTAGTAAACTGAAATTTTAGAGTCAATTGTGACTATGGGCGAAATCTAGGTCCTTTATTATGCTCCAGTTTCAAGATGAGATTCCATGGGATGGCGTCGACCTGAGAAGACTCGTCTAAGGAAGGCAAAGTCGGTCAATCCATGAAAGGAGTAATGGGTACGATTAATCAGGATTTACGAGAGGATATCTTTAATTGTTTCCGAGGGAAATAACGACTCCTCTTATTTCACTGAAATTTTTATATGTTTATTGTACACAACAAAATAGCTTTCTATGATTTTTTTCAATTTTTTTTACCCAGGCGAAAAGAAGTTACGAATGTTTAAACAAAGGCGACGTTTTTCTCTTTCAAATTTCTTTCTCAACGCTATTTTTCGTTACAAAATTCATAAATTTGTTGTGCCTCGGTAGAAAAATGTGAAAAAAATCACGGAAAGGTATTTCATATTCTATTGTGACACATAAAAATTTCATTCGAATCAAAATGAATCTCGTTGAAAATTGATCGATTTTCCATGGAATGTCCCATAAACATTTTCCCTCGTCAACGACATTCCGCCGAGTCGTAACGGAATGAAATTATTCCCTCCCGACAAAAAAGGTTTTCTTTTTCTTCCTTTTGCATATCCACTGAGGTCCGTCGTCCTCTTCACCCAATAATCCTGCACGCTTCGCGTTCCTATTCGGTCCAGGAAACTCCATCTCTCTGTCACCAGTTCGTAACGTTGTGCTACCGCACAGAGAAGGGGATTGGCTCGTTTGTAATTTCGAGTTTTCGTTTTCTGGGTCGTGGTTTCTTTGTCGAATCGAATCGAATCGTGTTCGAGAAGCTCGTTAAGGTCCACGGTTTCGGAAACGAGAAAGGGGATAAACTTCTCAAAGGACGAGAATTGAATTCGTGCGCGAACCAGGTTTGACGAACTTTCGAGCTGGATGCATTGTGAAATCATCGACAAAACGTTACACGTCGTGGCCGAGGACGTGTTGCTGATTAACAATCATTAACAATCGGAGGCGTTGGAATAACGCGTTTGTCGTCGTAAGCTCCCTAGGTGGTGAAATGTATTATAATTAGAGGGTGTAAACGGGGAGAGGAGCTATTAGGGGCGGTAAACGCACTTAATTTCGATACTCAGCCATCGAGACGTTTAAATTAGCTCAGCCATCGAGACATTTGATCGATTAAGGAGTGAAAAGTCATGGTGAAATATTCATCGATTATTGCTAATAATCATAATTATTTTATCAGAGTCGATTATTGTTCATTGGACGGGGTCATGAATTATCAATTATCGACTATTGCCAATCAAGGCGAATCGTTTATCGATTCATGGACGTCATTTATTGTCACTCATCGTTCGTTGTCTATCGTTCATCGCATATCGTCAAGTGTCATTCGTCATTCATTGGTAATTAATGTTCATCACGTATATTTCAATTATTCCCTATGGACCATTGTCGAAAATTCTCCATTCATTTTGTATTGTCAGTCATTATTCATTCAGAATCATAGTTCAAAGTATACTTCAATTATTCACCATGTCACAATGACAACCACAAACCGAAGTTTATCGTCGACTATCCTCTATAGGGCATTGTCAGTTGTAGTATATTGTCTTTTGTCAATTATCCTTCATCTTTCAATGACCATCATAGTTCATCATATATTTCAATTATTCTTCATGGACCATTAACTATCACAGTCCATCGGCTGGCGTCAATTATCCTCCACCAGATCACGATACATCATCAATTATCAATTATTCTTCATCGTCCTTTGTCAAGCACATTCCATCATAGTTCATCATAATTCATCATATATATGTCAATTATTCTCCATAGATCATTAACCATCATAGTACAGGTCACATCATCAATTGTCAATTATTCTTCATCGTCCTTTGACAAGCATATTCCATCATAGTTCATCATAGTTCATCATATATATGTCAATTATTCTCCGTGGGCCATTAACTATCATAGTCCATCACCTAGCGTCAATTATCCTCCACCGTTCATTACAGATCACAATACAGCATCAACTGTCAATTATTCTTCACCATTTCATGACAATCATAATTTATCATATACTTCAATTATCCTCTATTATTCAATGATGACGATAATCCATTGTACCATTCACAACATGATTAATAAATATCCTCAAATGACAAATAAATATATTTATCTATTGAATATATTAAACTAAGCTTACCAAAATAATTGAATATAAAGTCCCAGAATTCATTCCTACGGCTACTATTTTTCATTTCGCTTCCAAGCTTTTTCAATTCCCTTCGACAAATATATTTAATAATTTCATTATAATAATATTATTATCCGAAATGTCTTCTTGTTATTCAAGAAATAAATTCCTAGAGGGATTAATCAAAACCAGCATCGCTATCGAATGTTACCATTGCTTCGCTTATTCCAGATTAGCTTTGAATCTAACCCAACAGGTTACAAACTTCAAGTAATTGCTATGTAGTTATCGATGCGATGCCCACGCGGTTCAATAAATCCTTGATCCTTTGAAGAGATCCCCTGAAATGGTTTGTTACAACAGCATCGATTCCAAACGTGTCTACCATCATAGTGCTATCGAAACACGTTCCACTCGCTCCCATTCATACTCCAAGGAAACACCATCGATACACCACCCATCAACGTGGATGCGACAGGGGATCGTTACTATTATTCCTCCTGCATAAACTCACTTCTGATTCCTCCGCTGCAATTTACGCTCGTTTTATGTGGAAAGCTTCTTAGGATCTGCGACCTTCTTCTCGCCATACTTTCGATGATTTGTAACGTTTCGAACGGGGCCACTTTGAACGTCCATGGTTTTTGCAACGAGTACTTCGATTTCAAGGCGAGAGGTTCTCTTGAGCTTTCAGCGAAAGCTTTCTACCTTTCTAGAAAGATATTTCTCGCGCGGTACATACAACTGTTACAGCTAAACAAAATCGTTAATTATTACATAAAGTTAAGTCAAATAATAAGCGTAAAAGTTTAAGATACCAAGGAGTCAAAATAGTAGCAAAGATGGATTCCATTGTTAAAAATGTTAGAGATATTAATGTTCACAGTTTCGATCATAAAAGCGAGTGGACAATTTGTTTATTACCATACCCTTACAATTATTAGAATTATCAAGTAATATTGCATTCCGTTAGAAAAATAGCAAGGAGCAAATTTGCTGGTAATGGAACTTCGATCATACGAGTATACTCTAACGACCATCAGGTTGAGACTTAGGTCTTTATACAAAAATTATTTTCTGTAAGTCAAATTACCTATACAAATACATACGATATTACAAATAATTTCGGTAAACCATTTGTTTTTAATAAATTCGTAAACAAAGCCCTAGTTTCATTGTTTCACTTGGGCATTCCAATGTAACAAAATGTCAAGTAAGTAGTTTTATTTAAATTATCCATCCATTTGTCACCGAGTTTTTTCAATTTTTCATTTACCTAAGTCGCGATATTATGATATCTATATATATATATATATATATATATAGTGAACAAAACCATCTGATCCATCCAAGTTACGCTTCTCTTCGTCGGTAAATAAAGCTTTCCTGCATTCATTTTTCCAGCAGACTCGTTGCTTTGCAAATCGTCGACGTTGTTCTTCATGCTAATTTGTTAATGGAGGTTTCTTCTTCGTCTTCATCCGTTTAATATTCCAGCATTTCTGAAAAACACGACGGACGCTTCGACGACGTTCGCTGTAACGCCAGTCTTCGCGAGTAATTTCACTCGCTGCGAAAATCGAGTTTGAAACTGTACCGCTCTTTCTCTTCTCTCTAATTTTCCAGCTCTTTCAACCGTCTCTTGAGAAATTTTTACGAGCTCGCTTTTAACTCTTTATTCTCGCTATCTATCATAATTCCAACTAGATACAAAATATATTTTACTCTGCAAATATCACGGACTTTACTTTCAATATTTCTTATACGATTGCATAGTGTGCGATATAGTTTATTAGATGGTACATTATATAGTTTCTTACGCATTCGTATTTCCTATAAATGGATACAAATTTTGCAGTCTAGTTATAACATTCGTACAGAATTTGCCACGAGAATATTAGAATATTTCACATTGAGAAAAAAACAAATATAAAAAAAAAAATTCCACGTTATTTTCCAGAAATATAGCACGCGTCTGATATTTGGACTGTCCATCTTCCAAGGCTTCTTACTTCGTACGTTCATGGGTATTCGCTGCTATTTATGTTTTCCTTTGGTACAGGTGGAATATCGTGGAACGGAGAGATGATGTCTAACCAGGTAAGACCTTGTCAGAAGTTCCTAGTCGAAGGGGATGAATGTTTTCCTCGCTAAAGCTCTTACAAGGACTTGTCTGAAATAGAAATCGTAAAGGTCGGCCATCAAAACGCACGACGCTAACATGGGTCTGTAAACGACAATGAATCACGAATAAATCTCGCTTTATCCGACGGATTTGCTATGAGTGGATTCGCGAAGCCGCGAACAATACACACTTCAGGGACTTCATCCAATATACCGGGAGGTGAAAAAAATATTTGTGGTGTAATTAATTTGAACAGAAATGAGGTATGATTTCTTTATCGACGATACAATATTGTTTGTATATAATTTTTAACTAGTTCCATAAGAACAAATTCTCTCGCGGATAAGTCAAAAATTTAGTATACGAAAATTCTTCTTTCGATAATAATTTGATATAATTTGAGCTTGTAAGAATAATTACTCGCAAGCTCGTCCGAAGATCGACGTATTATACGTGTTTGAACTTGTTTTTTTTTTTTTTTTTTTATTTGCTACAACATTATAATTATGGAAAATTGCAAAATGCTGACTTTCGAGATACGCTTGGTCGAAAGAACATTTAATCGCAAGCAGATTAAGGTTCAGCAACCCCCTGCGGTTCCAAGAATAAACGCTGGCAAGTGGTCGACCAAAAGAGAGCCTGTTTGGAGCAAATGCACCGTAACAAGCATCAGGTATGACAGATGAGCGATATCTTCTCTCAGCCGTGTCCCGTTTCATGGCTGCTCGCCATTCGTTTCGACCTGTCACACTATTCTCTGCCATAAGTTTCGTGAAACTAGATACTTAACAAACGCTGGAATCTTATTTTTATCGATCGACAGGTCCATTAACCCTTTGACTGCGTAACGATTTTTCCGAGGCGAATTCTAAGGCGAATTCTAAGAGGCGTGCAGACGTGAAGTTGAAAAAAATATCGATTCACAGGGGATGACGAAGACAAAACTTTTTGATGTTTACAATTTATTCATAGAACGCTTACCTTCAAAAATAAAAATTAAATAGTTTCAGTTCGTTGGAAAAATTGAATTTCAGAAAAAAGGCCTTCGGTGTTTTACAATGTATTTATTATACGTTTACCATGTATGGGTTGTCCAGAATGTTCGTGCCAATTTTTATGAAACATTCGAAGACACGTTCGAATTTCGATATATATATTTATTGAATTATTTATGTACCATTCTGTTCCACGATTTTTCCACCTTTTAAGGGATGTCCACATGTTGTTTGTTCTCAACCATTCCGATATATTCAGACCTGTACCTAGACCTACCAAGAATCGGCATGAACTTTCCAGACAACCCAATATAATTATTTACAGACTCTGCACGTATATCTGACGTATTCCAATTATTATTTCTGACTCGAAATCCTTAAATTCGTGGAAATAATTAATCGGCTTATTTCTGCCTCGTTCGTTTCCTGTCGCTTTTATCAAGAAAAAGAAGAGACTAGGGAAGTCTCGCTTCTCGTGAAAGTGGATACGCATCGAATTTCGACGAGACGTCTCCGAGATGATGGCAATGTAACTTCCTCGCTGTACTCGACACGCCTCAGCTTTAAGATTCGCCTGGCTACGTTAACTTCGAATAAGATATCGACGCGCGAGCTGGCGCGCGTAAGTTCCAGGTAACGAGATCCTACTCGTTCAGGGATAATAAAGGGGTGTGAACGGTATAAATGGATACAGGGGAAAAATATGGAGCATATGTAGAACTCTGCTCTGTTTTTCACGATGCTTTGACCATTTGCGTTATTCATTTTTTTTTTCTATTTTATTTTCGATAACCTTCTATTTATTTGCATGTTTTTTAGTTGAAATAAAAGAGACAGCGCTTTCGTGAGCGACGCTTATTATAAAGGATTACTTTCGTTATTTATATTGGAAATGGGACTACGCAATGATCTAATGTGATATTTATAGAAATTTAAATATTTAAACTGAAGAAGGAAAGAAATGTTTCGATTGTAATTATGAAATGTTAGAATTTAGAAAAGAGTATTCTGTAATGCATCGAAATGGTACTAATTAAAGAAAGATGGTCGTATATTGGAATTGAAATGCTGAAAATTAACAAGGAATAACTCTGAATTTAAATTAAATAACAAATGAAATAAATTCATCCTGTTTGGTCCCGATAAATGAAAAATGGTCTATCTGAATTCAATCTGTATCCTGTGAACAAATTTTGTATACAATCATGTGGATTTTAGTTTCCATTTTACTATTCCATACCATCCTCTCTCTAAACCACCCTAGTTTACGTTTATCTACCAAAATTGAACATCGCTCTTGCCTTAAGGCGAACTAACAACAATTGGTTACGTTACTCATAACTCGTCGTATCGAAACCACCGAAGCAAAATTTCAGATTGCATTGAAACACCATGAAAGGGAAATAAAACTTTCCGATCGCTTTGTGTAAAATCCGCTTTTTGCTAATTCAACATCGTTCGATATCCCTTCATGCATTTACGCGAACGCGTTCAACCTGCTTGTCCATGTATATTTCGTTTATTTCTCTACGCTCTGGAATAAAATGAATGCACAAAGGATCTTGCGCGAATGAAAGCCCTTTCAATTTGCGCTGTAATTGTAAAAATAATTTCGTTAAGGTGCAGAAGAGTCGCCAGAAAGATTGCCACGATAAAGTACGGAAAAGTTTATGGTTTCAGATTGGACAATGGGCAATTATGCTATCTCCAAAGAGAATATTTTCATGAAATTTATATAAATAAGTCAGAGAGATCAATTAATTCTACATAACTTTAAATATCATATTTTAAACGTGATATTTTCAAGAACAATTTATTAAACAAATAATGTTCCGTCACAAATCAATAATTTCTATTCCCTTTTGAATATAAAACAAACAGTAAATAAATAATAGACAATAATGTACAAGACACCATTTATTCCCCTTTACATAATTCATTACATTTTTTCAAGTAACGAATAATTTCTCAATTTAAGTCAATGTAGCTGCTCCATTATGCATCACGGCTATCATGCTGAACGCTGTAGGTGGCGCATAAAATGCAATTAATTTCAAGTGGTATGAGGAATATAATTATACCGCATATATTACACTATCCATTTTGAAAAGCGAATTTAGTTTGCGAAATTGCTCAAAGGGATTCTTCAATTTGTAATACTAATTCGCGTACGTCGTAAATAATATTCCGTCTTCGTGTATTCGCAGAAATTATGCGTGACCGTTGCGGCATTATTTTTGATGCTTTGTTTACGAAAAGAACACACATCCCCTTGGAAATTACAAGTAAACAATGGAGTCGGAGAATTATTTGATTTTCATACGATCTTGTTTACTTTAATTTGTTCAGGAACAGTGGTCTTGGAAATGAAGTTTGTTTATCATAAGGAAAGAGTTAGGAACTTCTTCTATGGGTCGTTCATTTTGTATTTGCTATGAATGTAATTGTTATTAAAATTAAGAACGTATGGGTATTAAAATTTAAAAGTATTTAGTATCGGTAGAAAAAAATTCCAAATTCTAACGTTGCTTTCAACCTGAAGAATATTCCCTCTCAAAGCTCAAACTTAACAAAATAACTACAGAAATCGATAAATAAATTAAAAAATTAATTCGTATGTGTACGATAAAATAATTTATAACGGTGAAAAATCGCCTACTAAATAAATAAATTGTAAAGAATTTTATTCAAAGCCCCGTAACATTCTAAAATGTGACGAAACAGAGTTGCAGAAGAGTTCGTCGACAATCCTTTCTCGCCGGATATTTTAATTACGTTTTCGTTTCACATTTTCCACGCAATGTCCCGCGGGCATTCGTTATAATATTAAAATTCATTATTTGTTTGATGATGTTTTTCATAAAAGTTTCTCCAACAATGCTACTTCATCTAACGCTTTTACCACTGAACTGAACTAAGAACTCTTTTGCCGTGATCCTACTTCTGTAACATTTTTTAACAAAGAAGTATTTTAAAAATTTGTTAAACAAGAAGTATTATTAAACGTGTTTTACTATATTTTATTTATTCGTGAATAATAATATTTATATATAAATGTTATCGTGTTTGGAAAATACAAAAAACATTACATGTTTATAAATCTATTTTGATCGATTTGAAATACTTTTAATGGTTACGAAAAAATGATAGCTTGACATAAACAATTCTTGTTCAATTTTCGGTTTAATTATAAACACTGATTATCAGACTGTCACTGATATAAATAATTAATCACACTGAACGTTTTATGAATTTATTTTTCATTCATTTATCAATTATCATTCATCTCTGTTTAAAAATTGCCTGCTACACGTAATATACACTTAACGTCCTCAACATAATATTTATTTAAAGAAGAATTGAAATTGAATTAGGTCGATATATTATACGTGCTTGGATTTGTTTTTATATCAGCTACAAGATTACGATAATGAAAATAGCTGATCTCGTTCAAAAAAACGCTGATGACCTTAAAATCTCGAAAAATACGACCTCGAAATTTGTCAATTCTAATATGACAATTTCAATAGTCTTGCTCCCATGTATAAAGTCTTAGTAATTAATTACATGGGGGTGGTACCCTCAGGCCTTCTAAGATTCCAAATATTATATGAACACATTGTCCCATCATCGCCACCCACGGATTCACCAATCCATTAATATCTTCCAGGAAGAAACAGAAACCCATCTAGATGTTTGCGTTTCGTTTTAATTAAATTAACCGAGCTGAAAGGTCAGATCGGAAGAAAACCAATGGGATTGGCCGAAGACCTAACGAGATGTCCCATGGCGGACGAAACTGCAATTACGGTGTTCCGTTAATATCAACCGAATGGACCTAACCGACGTCGCTGATAACGAGAGAGGAATCGAAAATGAAACGAACACTCGCGAGCTACTGACTGGGACTAATCCAAAATCGTGTCCAACGTCCGTCAGGGTCGACTCGGGGGAATTTCACTGGTTCTAAATGAAGATTTCCTATAAAGTAAAGTTTCCAGGAGAAAAGTGTCACGATTTCTCAAATGTAGCGCGTAGAAATTAGTTTGCAAGCACTCGAATCAATCTAAAATTGTAATTTGTAGACTGTTGGATTTTTATGTAGTTTTAGAAAATTTGAATAATATTCGAAATACAATTCATATCATAATATTTCCAGAGAGAAATAAATTTCCATGTAGATTCAATTTTTCTAGGTACATTTGCACAGATTTTCTAATAATTAGACTGCGAATATTTATGGTAATATATATATATATTTATATCTATATATATATATATATATTCACACAGATGTCAAGAAAAGAAAGAATTGAAAGTCGAAGCATGTCTCATCTCCTGAACGATATAATTAGTATATTATTTTTGATATTTTGTATATTTTTGCATTTGTGCACGTTCTCGCAAATCTCCCCATAATTTTATTTGCAATAAATGCATAAACATCCACAGCTTAATAGTAATCAAAGAAAGCAAAACAATATCGTATATAATCTTGGATTATGTTGAATCAGCTGAGACCCCGGATGTCCTGCAAGGATTATGTGGATGAAAGGATTTATTTCAGCAGCCTTGCCGCGAAGGGATAACACCAAACTAGATCTCGCAGTTCCTTCGCCTTAAAATACTTTAGCCAAGGAGTCGTAAAGTAACTCCACGAGATGAAGCGTGTCGGTTTTTATGGCAGGTTGAAATAAAATCTAAGTTCACGCGCGCGCGTGTATGTGCATTTCGATATAGATTGATCGTAACTTATACATCTCGACGTTCTTTGGTTCCTTCTGTAAACAGTATCTCCGCTGAGCTACTCTGCAAGCAGAGGAAGATTTATCTAACAAAATCACTGTTACGATTCACTGTTTCTCTTCCTGTGAAAATGAAAACGAGCTAGTTATTTTATATCTCTCCTTGTTGTTCGTGTCAACTCGTTTTTCTGTTATTAAAGATAATGGAGATAATGGAGATATGAAGTTTAAATCAATAAGAGTTTAATGACAATTCGATTGCAAACTTTTTATTGTCGGGATTATTATCCAATCAGCTTTAGTACCTTCTCTAAATTGAAAGTGTATAAGATAAGTGTATCTATATATGACGTATAAGAGAAACTATTATTATTTATGAAAAATTAATTTCTAAAGTTGAGAAGAGAAATGATTTAAAAAATAGCGATCCTCGAGAAATATTTGTTTTTCGAAAAAATATATTTGACAACAATATCATATCTCGTGAAGACTGTACTACTTTTCGTTTATCATATTTTTTTTAAAGGATCACTTTTTACCAAAAAATATTTCTTTAGGAATTCTTTTCTCGTAGATGATACAAGTTGCTTGTATGTGTTATTCAACGAAACATGCCTTATTTTTACCGAGGAAGTGAAAAATAATTTTTATAGACAATTCAAGATTTTGGTGAAAATCGATGGTGAAAACCCCCTTGCGAATTTGTAAGAAAATGATACAATCATTTTTAAAAAATTACGTTCTCGCTTTAGAGACAAACTGTCTGTACATTTTTTGTAGGGTTCCATAAGATCTACAAGGGAAAAAAGTTTCAACTCAAAATGTTCGATATTAAGAGAGTGACGAATTATTGAAACTTATGCACCTTCCGACACATTTCTCCGCCATAAAGTACTCAAAAATAGTCTCCTCCTATAATTTCATATTTTTTTTAAAATTCTTCCCTTGAAGCCACGTAGTTTCACGTTTTGATCATTGAAATCGGTTCATCCAATCGAAAGTTACGATTTTTCCAAATTTTATTCGATAATTCTAACCCAAGACATCCCACCCATGGGATCTCTGATTGCCAGCCCAACCAGACAAACGATACCCAGTTTGACGGATGATTTAACGAGAGGTAACAAAGAGACATTTCGAGGAATCGATAGGTTGAGGCAACAGGGTGAAAGTAAAGGCGTCGACGTCACCCCGTCGACCAGTATTAATTGGTTTTCCTCGCAATGTGTCATCGCTTAATTAATACCCTCTAAGGACCAAACAAAGGCGCGTTGCCGCCTTAATACGATGAGTCACGTGCTCTCGTGGATATCGTCGCGCAACTTCTCAACTTTTTCTTGATGATTGAAGCATGTACCAGCTACCCTGTGATCCAATTTTCCAGCGTATGTTTCTTTCCCCGTACCACAGGAAAAAAAAAGTTACCCTTCGCTACGACTCCATGGGAAAGGATATCATCTTTGATGTAGGTGGTTGAAAGTTGCCCTTCGCAACCCTCTAGAGGCAGATGTAGTTAAGGGGTAGCCAATAATCCAAGACATCCTTTGCGGATCTATCTTGAATCATGGATGGGCCCTGCAGTGCCAATTAGGGGCGTTATCAGCTGAGCTGGTTGGAGAAAGTAACGAGGATCGCAGGAGTAACTTTTTATAGAAATGGAACTGATAGCATGGGATATTGTTTAAATGAATTTGTGGGATCGTGTAATGTGGTACGTTTCATTTGAGTGGCAAAGGAAACTTTTTTTCTTTTTTTAAATGATCCTCGTGAAATATAATATCGAGGAGAAATCAAAATTAATAAAGAAAGTTTTAGGGATTTAAAGATTCGAGAATCTACGGATTCAAGGATCGAAAGATTTAAGCATCTAAGGATCTGAGAGTTTAAGGATGTAAGAAAGTAAGAAACTTTGGATCTAAGAATTCTTTGATGTAAAGTTCTTTGGATCTAAGGATCTGTGGATCTTTACATTTTTAGATCTTTGGATCTGTGGATCCAAGGATCCTAGGATCTAAGTTTCAAAGTTTCAAAGTTTCAAAGTTTCAAAGTTTCAAAGTTTCAAAGTTTCAAAGTTTCTAAATTTTAAAAAACCAAAATCTCAAAAAATTCTTTTTCATGTTACATATACTGAATTCTTGGTACGATGAAAATGTCTTCCACCGTCTTGAAAATATTAGTTAAAGCGATGAATACGCGAGTATTGAAATCCTCCAATGGATTTTTACAAATGGAATTGCGAGTATTTACGAATACTCTGCATCTTATTTACATAAATTCGCTGGAAGTGAAAACCAGTGGATTGAAATGTAGAAAACGTCAATCTTTCGTGTTCGAAGGACGAAAGATTTAAGGTAGTTTTAATCCTCGTCGAAATGAATTTATTACTGTATGAATTAATACAATATTACCAAATAATTTTGGCCTGATGCATTTTTTCCTATCATCAATGGCATCCAAGTTATTCAGGCGGCGATTTTAAGCGCTCTCTTCACCCTGTATTACGTATTTTAAATATTTTCTTTTTGCGTATCAATTAAACAATTACGGCCGTTGTACACATTGGCGAACGAGAAAATGGAATTGTAAACGCGCGGTTACAGCTGAAGAAACAATTCCTGCTGCTTTGGCTGCTGTTTTATGAAACCTCTAGATTAGCACTAGGCGGAATGAATGAAATAGTAGCGTAACGAAAACAAATATGTTATTTTTTAGCGAATACCACGTCACATCCGTTCCACATGTCCCTGAATCAAAATCTCCGCGACTCTCAGAATTGCTGGATCTTTTGTAGACGGAATTTCCAGCAAATTAACACTGCACTGTGCGCGATACAGTGGAGAATTAATTCTTGTACGGTTGCGCCATTGTTCCTAAATGAGGTTCCAAACGAAATGAAATTCTCTCTGCTGAAGACACAGGAATAATATTCCAAATTCAGTCTTGTTCGAGAAGAAAGAAAAGAGAAGAAAGAGGAAAGAAGAAAAGAGAAAGAAGAAAAAATCGAAAGGTTGCTGAGTCGATGAGTTGATGAGTTCAGGAGTTGAATTATAGGCTGAAGATGGGAAACCTGGTTCCCATTGTCTATAAAAACAACGTTATGTAAACTATTATTATACATTTACACGTCTGAAACAGAAATGATATAATTGAAATCCTAAACATGCTTAAACTCCTGAAACATGTTCAGACATCGATTATTTATCATTCAACGTCCACAACAACGCCACGGTGATGGTTCTCAGCGTTTCCTAAAAGATCGAATTTAATATCCACTCCAAACCAACAATATTCTTTCTCAGCGTAAGTAACGAAATGAATTCTCATCGTGAAAGAACATAAATTACTTTGAAGTGAAAAGTAACAATTTAATCTTCAGCGGAGAAGAACAAAATCAATTTGAAGTGCGAACTAATCCCCTCTTAACGACGAGTATCTCTTAGATTGGTGTTCAATGCGAACAATAACAGATTAAACAACCGCCGCGAAAAGCATGCGTCAGCGTTACTTAAAAATCCCCCGACTGGTGTTCCTGATGAGCGATTAGAAGCACCGACCTCTATGTTTATTTATAAAGTATTAGCCTCTCAGCACGCGATCCTAAGAGCCCAGCCTCATTACGATAGCATTTTATCTCATGACCGATTCAAGAGGAACATAAAATTGCTTTCGACCCAGACGAATTTCGACTGGGGACGTTAATAAACTTCTACGGCCGCTGGCAGCTATATACGTTACTTTTTATCGTTGAATTTATTTACAAGCCGGCCAGCTTCACTATTTTTTACATTTTAGTGCTCTCCTTGAGACTTTTCGCGAATTCTCAACGAAGTGTGGACATTCAGAGAACAGGATGGATAAATAATTAGTCGGGAGTTTCAGAAGAGAGAGAGAGAAAGAGAGAGGTCCATTGGAGGGGGAAGAACATGAAATAATACACAATAACAAAAGGAAGAATACCATTTATTTAAAAAGAAACAAAATTAATTTTGCTTACATTTGTTCCGTTTTATTTTAAATACCGTTCACCTTAGAAGCGGTGCTGCCCTCCCTAGAGACGCTCGTGATGTTGACTCTTATCCGACCTCTTACGTTAAGACTTACAATGGATCTTACAATAGAGTATTATACTCCAAACTAATCTGGTGATAATGATTTCTGAGAAGAATTCTAGGTCGCAACTAGAAGCATGGTACGAAGCATCAGTTTGTTTCAAGAACGAAGACTGGAAGACATCTTTTGCAAATGGCTACTTTCAAATTTGAAAATCTAGGCCCTCTGTGATAATTCACCTAACCCGTACCGTTCATTCCAATTCATATTTTGAAGGAAATGTATTTGAAGAACGACTTGCGAGTGATTAAAATGTCGAGAATGTTGAGAACGACGACGGTTGATAATGTTGACAAATTTGGAAAATTATGAAAATGGTGGGAAAGTTGAAAATGTTAAAAATCTATGAAGATATCGGTATCGATTCTCGATGCCAACTACCTCGGAGATTAAGAATGTTCGCAGCGTTGAAAATTATGAGATCCTATACCATTTATTCCGATTCCTTTTTTTTTTTAGAAGTATGTTTGTTTATACTCTATACGCTTGTAATATAATACTTAACTATGTCGGATCTAGTTTCCAATTTACAAGTTGCTCATGTTGCAAATAAACATCGCTCTCTTCCAAGAAGAGAGGAAGACTGTTTTTCACAGTACCCTCTAGCCAAGTACCCACTTCAATTTCAGAATAAAGCAGACCCTTTGGCAATGTAGCGTTTGAACTATCCTCTGGAAAACTTTTGCTGTAATAAAGAACCCCGAACACGAGATTAACGTTGCAACTGCCAAAAGCTAACCGTATATTACGTGCAATCATTCATTCGAAAGTTGAAAGTCGAAGAGTTGAAAGCTGAAAGTTGAAGAGTTGAAGAGATGAAATCTGAAATGTTTGAAATTGAAAGTTGACATTTTTTAAGAGCCAAGGAGTTTACAGTTGAATAGTTGAAAAGTAGAGGATTTAAAGAATTGAAGAATTGAAGATTGAAGTTGAAGAGTTGAAGAGTTCAAAAGTTGACCATTCCAGGAATAATGTTATTAATCTCATTAAGTTACTCATCACCAGTCCCACAATCCCTCAAGAAGACTACCATCCACCTCAAAATATTCATCAATGAGTTATCCATTCCTCAAATTTATAAACACGAATCTATAAAAAACCAAAACTTCTACTCACCAGAGGTCCTCCTTCAAATCTGCTCCTCCAAAGCCTCCCTTAAGTTTCCAAAACCTCAGCAATTCTCCTTAAGAATCTCCAGCAGAACGGCAATGACGATTCCACGTGGAAACTTCAATATTCCAACCAATGAAACATTATCATCCCTAGTCTCTCCACTATAAAGAGTCCCGAGTCCTCCACAATGTTCAAAATCCAACGTTAACACCTGCTTAATACGTACACACTTTTCCAGCTCAGTCCCTAAAAAAAGAAAGGACGAGTCACAGAGCTGCCTGTCGTCTTCCCACCTGGCAGACTTGTTTTCGCTACTCGAGGCTCGTAAACGTTCAGGTTCCCAAGAAACGATTGACCACTCGCTGATCTCGGGCTCTATTGCCGGATCAGCATCATCCTCGCGCGTATAGCAACAGAAACTTGGACGAAACAGACGAGTTGGTCAAGTACTGCCCTTTGTAGAAATACAAGAATATCTCCGAAGGTGGAGTGAATTCTGTTGGGTACGTTGAAGGCTTGACTGTCGCACGTGGATTCTGGTGGATGTTGATAATAGCTTGAAAGTAGTCAGAATTGATTTTTGTTTTGAGGATTTTTTCGAGTTGAGAATTTCTCAGGTATGTGTCACTACCCTTGGCCTCTGTAGACCCCTTGAAGCTTATGATATGGCTTTCGCAACAGCAATCCTCTTCCCGGTCCTTGATACACCTCTCGGTGACAAGATACGTCAAGTATGTTTTTACCGATTTGGTATGAACTCATTTAAAGCTTCCTAGAGTACCGAGCACTGACTACGAACACTGCTTGTTCTATTAGGACTTCTCTCTAATTTTTACACCTCTTCTCTTAACTTACATCTCCTAGCCACCTATTAGATGGTGATAATTCCCCCAGAGACTGTTTAGAGCTGCTCTTCTAGGACTCTTCCCTAATTTAATAGGTTCCTAGATTCCTCTTCAATTTGAGGATTGTCCAACCACACGTGACACTCTTCACTGATTCCCAGGTGTGCTCGAGATACTTAAGACTCTAACCGAAGCTACCTGTTGTCTTCCTTACCATAATCCCAAGATCGATAGCTCATTCTGCCACCTGCAGGAAACTATGATGTCATTCGTAAAGTTTTCGGTCTTTCTGCGCACAGATCGAAGTCACTACTCTTCGTCAGATTTTCAACGTCAAACAACGAAAGACACAGGCTTGCTGAACCCTCCCGCTGTTCGCTGTCCCCTTCTTCTCGCAGCTGGAAGGATTGCTCTTCAAAAGAATGCTTGGCAATTGTTCGAGCCTTTTATTCTCTGTTCTGTTTTTTTTTTATTAAGGCGTCAGACCTTTCATTCTCGGAGGACTGTTGGGTTGACCTTTCAGGCCAAGGAATTCCGCAAGCGTTCCTTTCAGACCTACAGGATCGAAGCCGAATTCAAGAGTCTTCTGCTAGGTTGGTGGTCCTTAGTTTCATACCTCGGCCTCGAATAGCCGGATTTCAATAGAAATCGAAGCTTGTTACTCCATTCCGGGTGGTTAGGTTGTTAGAAATGAAGGACTTCGATGAAGGGTGGTTGTAGAGGATCACTGGAACCTGTAGAGTTCTAATTAGAGATCTAAAGAGATCTAAAGTGAGGACCAGCTAATGTCCAGGAGGCACTCTATTTATCCTTCTATGAAGGAAGCCTGCAAGGGAGTTTAAAACTGACCCCAGGCCTCTCTATGTCCTAAGCAAGACTACGTGTCTTCATTGGTTAATCTCTGTGTCTTTTCAAAGGTAGATGCCTAGCGTCGGGAGCTGAGACCTCAACCCACTGCAACACGTGTTCCTTTGTCAACAGAAGGATGATAGAGTCAGTTAGTTCCACCTAGGAGTCACTCGACACCCTTCTCCAAGAGTCTTTCCAGGCCCTCTGTTAGAAATGGATGGATAGAGCCAGTCGCAACACCTAGGAGTCACTTGACACCTGTTTCTCATAGTCTTTTTACCCCAACAAAATGGTGACAGACATCACAGCATTTAGAATTCCCTTGCCACCCTCTTCCAAGAGTCCTTTTACCTCCTTTCCTAGCAGAAAGCAAGAAACTAGAATAGATTCAGCAACCAATAACCCTAGGATTTAGCACGTGTTCCAAATAGTCCTTCCACCTCCTTTGTTAGCAAAGGGATGATAGGGTCAGTCGCTGCACCTAAGATTCACTCGACACCTTCCAAGAGTCCTTTCATCTTCTTCACCAACAAAATCTTGACACTCCACAGCACCTACTTGACACGTTCTCCCAAGAGTCCTCCACCTTCTTCCCTATCACAAGGACGATATCCTCAGTCTCTGCACCCAGGAATTCTCTTTCACCACCTCTGTTAGCAAAGGGATGATAGGGTCAGTCGCTGCACCCAAGATTCACTCGACACCTTCCAAGAGTCCTTTCTTCTTCTTCACCAACAAAATGCTGCTGATATCCTTGGTCTCTGCACCTAGGAATTCTCTTCCACCTTCTCCCTACCTCAATCTCACCCCTAAGTCCACCACCAATCCACCTCAACACATCCTTCCTGGAGTCTTCCTGCACCCCTTCCTCGTCAAAAGCTCACTCCGCGAATATCCGACCTTCACTTTCCACCTTGCTCTCTTATTCTCATCCCCCATCCATCTCACCATGCGTTCCCTTCATCCCCTCGTCACCGAATGATCCACCTGGGATGCCAGATCCTTTCAGAAGGATAACAACCCTCGCGCACCACAACACCTACGATTCACTTGGCGTCACCCTCTTCTGTCGTCTCCGTCCACCTCCCAACTCGATACCTATCGAAGCCCTCAGGTGATTTATGGCTTGTTATCGACTAGATCACGTGACTAGCGGGCACGTCCGCGTCTGGGCGCCGTTTAAGCGCGACTGGCTACCTACGGTGCTCTATATCGCCGACTGTTCTCTGTCTATATCGTCGAATCTCACGCATGTCCGATTTCCGAGTCGCGCTTCGTTTCCCACCTCGCCCCCTCAACCCCCGTGGTCTAGCGTCTCCGTCGCGCTAGCGTCGATTTTGGCGTCGTTTCACGAAACGTCGCCGCCCCACCAACTGTTGCTCTTTTGTTGATGTTCGAGACGGGATGAGGCACAGCATCTACGTCCGTCCTCTCAGGTCTCCCTGGGGAGATCGGAGATGAGGAGGGGAGGTGGAGAGAGGTGGATAGGGATCGGTGGAGCTTAGGGATGCCGGACAGTAAGGGTTGGATGCTCGTATGGTCGGGATGCGTATAACTGGGGAGTTTGTGGTGTTGTGTGTTATTTTGGGCGATGGGAGGTTGAAGATGAGTTGTATATTTATGAATATTTAGGTAGGTGTCAGTGGTGGATTTAATTGGTTAATTTATTCGATGTGGTATAATGAATTATACGATGTCGAATTTTCTCAATTTCGTCAATGTAATATCGATTATATATTATCGCTTGAATACGAGATTTAAACACGTCTCAATTACCAAATTTCTTTAATTGAATCGACGTAGATAAATGTATTAAATAATATTTAACATTAAAATTGTCGATACCATTCAACCTACCTATAGATCAAATTTGTAATATACTATAAAAATTGACAAGTCACCCAAGTGCATTTGATACGTAAATTGAAAAAAATTTTTTTAATGGAGATAATCCACTAAGCTTGTAAATAGTTCGAATCTGAAACGAAATATCTTGTTTCAGTGGATCGAATAATACGGAATGTATACAGTTCGCACCGTTAAATGAAGTTCCTCGTTCCGAGTAATCCAGCGATAGGTATCGATAACGGGTAACGAAACGATGTTTATCGACTGTTTGGAGCGACAAGAGGGGTACGAATGGATTCATTAGGGAAATTTACTTTGGCCAGAGGCGTTGGAGCTCTCGAAACATGAGAGCATCCCGGATAGCACGTGGAAGTATTTGGAGATCTATGATAACGGTATTACCGTCGACTGCTGATAATGCAGATAATGGACAAGAGTGTTTCGATTGCTTTTTATCGACTACCTTATTCCCTTCGAATTTGGAAATTTTTAATATATAAATTTTAAATTAATCGATATTTAAAATTAGAATTAGAATACCTGTTATCAAATAAAAGTAGCAAAAACATTGCAACCGTGTACTTGTCTATCTACGTCACTGAATTCGATCCGGTTTAAGATATCAACTGTAACAGAGAAGAAATTAGGTTTAACCCAGACCTAATCCAGATCTTTTCACATCCATAAAATACTTACAACACACACTTGTTTGTGTATTGCTTGCTTCACAATTTCTAAATGGGATACGTTTGTTAAGCAAGGTTCTTGGCCACCTTTGGCCTACGGTAATCAGTACGAAAGGATTACCAGCATCAGGTGCAAATGAATTGCATAGTAAATTACGATTAACGTTTACTCTTATTTCGCTAAGAAGAACGTTGAATAATTATTTGTTTTATAATGTAACTGATACGTCTCCAACGAAACGAGACATTTGTATAATTATTTGGAGCAAATATACTCCAACGGATGATCAGAATTACATGTTGGATAATGATTAGGCTCGTACAGCAACTAATGAACTATTCAAAGCCTAACCACAGCCTGGAATTCGCCCTTCGGTCAAGAAACTGGAAGGAAACTATTCCCGACGCAACCGCGTGCGTACAATTTTACGTAATGTACAAACTTTACATTGGGAATTATTACTCAATTATTACAGAAGAAATCATTCTGTTCAATCCTCTAATTTTTTATCTTTCCACTTCTCGACTCCTAAACTCACAAATTCTTCTTTTTCTTCCTCCTCTCTGACTTCTTCTTCGTGGATTTTTCCTTTTCATTAAACGTAAAAGTGTTTTTGAAATTCCAACTTGCACGTGTTTTCGTCGCGGGCGCATGAGAGACAACGTTTACATCACATTCAGTCGAGAGACGGAATCGGTGACACAGAAATTGAGTGGAATAATAAATAAATTTCGTTGGTTCGTTGCGAACACGTTAAGTAGAAGATCAAATAGGCGGAGTCTGTGCAGCCGTGCCTCATGCGTCAATGAATTTTTATTAAAGATGCAAGGAGGAAGTAGATCGTTGAGAAAAATCCTTGGCACAGGCCAATCGAATTTGCGTAGTCTTTCGAGGTAGCAAGAATAACTCTCATGGTCGTTAAATATTTGCTTTTTAACATTGTGATGATTTTCATTCATGTGGGAAATGTCATTTTTTAAATAGGAACTCCAATTATCTTCTTTGATCGTTGGTTGTTGGTCGATATTGAATAATTCGTTATTGACATTTCGAATAATTCGAATAATTCGTTATTGACATTTCGAACAACGTCTACCTTCCTACAATTTTCCACGAGCGACGCAAAGCATGACATATTGAAAAACAATTACTACTTATCAGAACCTTATCACTATCGCGAAAAAAAGACAACGGTAAAACTCTTTATCGTATAAAAAGTAGAGTTGTTGTTAAAACCTATCGTTGTTATTGCATACCAGTGATCGTCAATCTATACCAAACGGAATCGAAACTGACGATCCATTGATACGATCATATTCGAAGACATTTCATTTGTTAGTAGCATATCGTAGCTAGCATTCGTGACTGTAAGAAAGATCTTTTTGTGGTATCGCTTGAGAATTAACTAAAAAGAGCGTCGACAATTGGAATATAATCATACCATTGTTATTATACAGGGTGTCCCATTTAAGTTGAAATTGTAACAAATCTCGAAAGCATGCGATTTAAAAGAAATAAACCGACACATGTCCTTTAGTGTTTTTAATGCGTGGCCGTTTCAAGGTTATTTCAAGGTCATTTTGTCCTTTTTTTTACCACAACCCATATTTTTTCATTTAGTAATCACATTCTACGTAAAAAGATGCACGAAACACTTTTCTTGTATGTTCGATATTTGTTAAGGTTGTTAACTGATTTTTCATGTTTATATCATTAGCATTAAATTTGTCCGATTCAATTTGAGCTTCTGAAAAGGTTGAGAAGCAATGCTGTATACATACAACGCCGAATTGAATTAATTATATCAAGGTCGCGATAGCCGTACGCGTAATCTATTTATCTTACTATACAGTAAACGCTTATCATCGGCATCGGTTATCACGGTTTTATATTACGATAATCTTTATAATGTATATGACTGCGCGGTTTTAATAATAATTGATAAAATTTATGACTTTTGGAACCTTATAATCCAAACAATCTCATACTTTTCTTAATATATCATCTTTTAAAAAAAAATATTAAAAAACTGCAGAGTATACTAAGAAAAGTACAAGATTGTTTGGATTATAAGGTTCCAAAAGTCATAAATTTTATTTATGAATATATATATATATTCTCTATTATTTCTTACATTTTCTTCATATTTTCTGTATTATTGTTTCAGTTTTTATATATCCTGTAATTGTACGAGCCTTACAAGAGGTCTGAAAATTGAACGAATTCCTTTCCTTTGTAGTGTTGTTATTATCCGTCGCATTCGATGACCTCGCAGCAATAGCCATGCAGAATATGTTGTCGCGCCCCATGATTAATTCATTCGAGAGTGAGAGAGAGAGAGAGAGAGAAAGTTTTAGGCCTTGAATTAAGTGCCGCTTTACAATCGTGCAAACGCGTGCTAATAATCGCCTTAGCCTCAACCATACAACAGTTCGAACACAATGTAATTTGATTTATGTTCAACGACAGCGATTACCATGTATAATTAAGCTGTTGATTAGTAATTCTAGCGGTAGTAGTTCTAATGACAGAACTGGTAATTGCATCGATCGATAAAGCACCCTCTTTTATTCTTAAGCGAACAGCGTTGTTTCTTTATATTTATATATAAAGTGTTTATTCCTTGTTTATCTATACTTGTTTATTTGTTTATATACACTTGTTTACTATCCCAATTTTGTTCGTTTTTATATACTTGTTTATTTCTTTTACTTCTACAGGTATGAAAAGCATAAAGCAGGTACGGCATCATAGTTCAGATTTGTATAGTTCTCTAATCAAAGTTTAGAAGTTCGGGCAGAAACTTGAACTCTTCTTCGCTTACGGCACAAACTTGTTTATTTCACAACTACCAACTATCACACATCTCCTACGTACTACATTCACTTAAACAACATTGTCATAACTTTCAGATTAACAATAATAAAATGAAATTAAACAGTGGGAATTAACGTTGCTTTGTATAAAGTGTAGATCAACGAAATGTGTCTCGTTAAAAGAAATCTGAAGAGATAGTTAACCTTGAAGTATACAGTAATTTGTTTACATTTGTTTACTTTGTTCATACGTCATTAATTTCCCTTACATAGATGTCAAACCTACTATTGTTATTATATGTACGTTACATTGTTCATTCATCAATGAAATATAAAATTTTGTACGTCTTCCTATAAACAAACATTTATGAAAATTATAAAATTCAGTGGAATTTACATTTTCATAATAGTACCGTACTGGCAAGCAGTCATTGTTACGATTTCGTACAAAAATATACATTCTTTCGGCTATAATACTAGTTATTTGAAGTTATATAGTTGATGTTAGGTCGTGGTTGAATTTTTCGAGTGAACGAGAAAAATTCGACGTCTAATCTCTAATGAAACAGCTGACTGTAGCAGGAACAAGCATTCTTTATCATTATAAACTTTGTAGACTTGTATACTTGTCAAATTTTTAATTTGTAAACTTGGCGATTTTTTAAATTTGCAAATTTTTAAACTTGTGGACTCATCGAACTTATAAACTTATAATCTTGAAAATTACTAACACAGTGAAATACGACGAAAGACAATTTTATTTACGATAATAAATCATTTTTCTTTTTGCTACGGTTAGCTACTTTCATTTTCATTTCTTACAAGCAATATTTACTGTCTATCTCTAATCCCTGAAATTAGCCTCATCCTTCATGGATTTTCAATTTGAAAATCATCGTGCACCGAACAATTTTTCATACAGAAATCACAATTAGTTAATTACATTCCGATATCGCGACGTTTTCAATTGGTCAGTCTCTGCGCGACATGCCGAACGACGTTTAGTCACTGTTGAATATAAATATAAACACAAGCGCGTTGAAATTTCCACTTTGCTGAAAATTTCAATTAAAGACACGACTCGTTGATAATTTAATCGTGCCTGATTATGTCTAATTCAGTCCGATTCGTATCTGGTTATGTCTGGTTAAGTCGAGATAATATCTGAGTATGCCTAATTAAGTCTGAGTCATGTCTGGTTATATTTAATTAAGTCTCCATTACGTCTGGTCGTGCCTAATAAAATCTGGATCGCATCCTTGTTCATCTTTTGTACTCGCCTCTTCTTTTTCAATTTAAGAGTTTACATTAATTGTGAAACATTACTACAGCATAATTTTATTTAAGAATGACGAATTCAAAGAAACCTTTAAGGCACTAATAAGTGCGCGAAATCACGGATTTCACTTTGTCCCACGAGGATGCTAAATATGTCCCTCATAGTGAGGTGATGAATGGTCTCGTTAACTCTGCCGGCTACGTAACTCTGTATACCAGGAAGTATGTCTGGTTTAATAATGTCCAGTGCCTTTGGAGTGAGCTCCTGAAAGACCTACGAATAAAGGGATTCCGTGTCAGTTTCCCTCCACCAGATAATATCGTTGATCTCAGGACTAATCATAACTGGTTATGGCTAATTAAGTCTGAGTCAAGTTTTATTCCTGATTAGCCATCGATCAGGTCTGTTTATACTTAGTTCGGTCTGAATAATGCGTGGTTATGTCTAATTAAGTTTGAGTCAAGTCTAGTTACGGCTAACTAAGTCTGAATAATATCTGATCGAATCCATTTCAGTCTGAGTCATGTCTGATGACGTCTAATTAAGTTTGAGTCAAGTGTCTGGCCATGCCTAACTAATCTTAGCCAATCTTAGTAACTCTCAATTAAGTCTGACCCATGTCTAGTTACGTCTAACTAAGTCTCAATAATGTCTAGTCACTCCTAATCGAATCTCAGTCACCCCTGCCCATGCCGAATCAAGTTTGATTTTCTATACACAGATTGTACCTAACTACGTAACATCACCGCCTTTACCTTGCTCATTATCCGACTGAGTTTCTCATCCTCCATGAAGTCCTCCAACCTCATCTCTATGGACCTCAACGTGAAGTCTAGGTAGAAGCTCTTCAGGTACATTCCTCTGGAATATCCCAGCACAGTGTTCACGTAAATCTGAAAATCGTAGATGTCCGTTTGGAACGGTCCAGTGCCGTTCAGTTGGAGCATGTCACCGATGTTTCCGCATACGTTATACATCCCCTCAGCGTAGATATGGGGAATGGATATGTTGGCGATGATCGTTGGTCCGATGAGCGACAGTTTCGCCTTGTTGATCACGAAGGTTGAGAGATTGTGGATGACCAGGTTCTCGATCGTCAAGGACAGGCTGCGAACAAGGATCGAAGAAACGTTTAAGGTAACTATATTTGTTAAATTGTTGTTTTTTTTTTTATATATATATCGGCGTTGAAGAAATGTCATAGTTATATTTGTTTCTCCCACTATTGAATGCAACGCTATTGTCACTATGTTAGCGAATAGGACAATGCCCATCAGGTTGAGACTCGGTCTGATTGTATGGTTGACTGTATCCTTTGTCGTATTAAGATACGGTAACTTTATGTAAATAATTATGAATTTTGATATTTTTACCAATTTACGAAGAATTCTCAATGCAGTGAATTCATTTATAATAATAATAATAATAATAATCAAATAAGTTATCTACCAGTTCATTATTAAAAAAAAAAAAAAAAAAAAAGAAAAAAACAAAGGAAAATTAAAGCCTTGAATGTTTTGAATGGAGTATTTTAAATTGAACAGTTTGTCTCTCCTATCCTCCTAAAGTCTCAACCTGGTGGACGTTACTATATCCCCTTCCATATCAATATACATCAATTCCATACGATTAATTACGAATTCCAACCTTTTAAAACTTTAACTATTTGCATAATACACCCGATGGAATGCAATTCGATTGATCGCGATAATAAACAATTAAATTACGTACCGTACCAGCAGAAAGAATGAAAGTGAAAGGCCCAGAGTGCCTCGTTCTGAACTTACTTCCCTATTTCCGGGTTGTCAATGTTTACGTCGACCTCGTCGAGCTGGAACGGTTCCAATGGCGGAAGTCCTAGTTCCGGTATCCCGTACGGCATCCTGTTACGAAACTTCTCGAGGAACCTCCTCAGCTTGAACTCGAGGCCCTTGGACGCCGCGCTGTCGACTGTCCTTTCGCTAATTAATCCAGAAATTTAACAAAAATTGCGCCGACTCGGCGTACTTACTAATCCCGGTGGTCACCCTGGTGGCGTTGATCAATAGGTTCCTCGGCTTCTCTACGGCGCTGGTGACTGGAAAAGAAACAAGAAACGGCGAGGTTTCACTTCCGATTTTCCCTCGTCACGTTTGTAATTACCCCTAAGCAAGCAGTGCAGCCAACTGTCCAGTGACGGACTTGATTGTTATACTGTCAGCGGGTAGCGTTCGGAGGAAATGAAAATATTGCTGGGTAAATGAATACCGTGGGGTAAATAAGCGTTCTTCCGGTGGTAAAAATGATTTCCAGGTTGCTGGTGCTTTATCAAGGATGGACTAATCAAAATTAAGGATCGTTGTCATTTAAACTTAACTCAAACCTTCGAAGACTTCTTCGATTATTATATGATCAGGAATTACTATTAACAGAACTAACGAAATAACGGAATTAAATATCCATGAGGTAATAAGAGACGAGAATTGATGCTTTAATAGTAGCCATGACTTTTAGATTGCTGGTACGTTATTAAGGACAGGGACATCTAATCGAGTCAGTGAAATGAAAGAAAAGAAAAAAAAAAAATATTGATCGCAGGGTAAATGATTTTTACGGTAATAATACGAATTAATCTTCCAAAATTAGGAATTCGTGTAATAAGAATGTATGTAGCGTATTTTTCTAATAATTCGAATTGATTTGAAACCCAGAGGAAGCATTGCTAAAAGCCTGGAAGAGATCTACAAGCTCCCGCGGTATGAACCCAGGTCTTCAAACTTTATTCCACGAGATCACTGATCTTCTTTGGCACTTGTTTCTGCAGATCAACGCTCGACCAAGGAAACAGGCCTTAAATTAATTCAATTGTAGAAACAAAGTGATATTTCATGATCCTGATGTTTCATGATCCTCCGTTATTTTTTCATTCCATCTAGATTGCTTAATTAGATCCAAGACAAGTGGTAAAGAAACACCACGGAATCACTATGGTTGCCGGATTGGGCTCACAGTGGGAACAGTTTGAAAACCATAGGTATCGAGGCTCGGTTCTATCAAAGTGTCACATACTGAGGTCCGAGGCAGTATCCGTCACACGGTGTAACAGTTCTTTCTGTCGTTGCATCATTCCTGTCACTGCAACAGATGATTAAACGCACAATTTCCTCTTGAACCTCGAAAGAACCCCTGCTACGTCGAGGAACGCGAATAACTCAACGAAACAAACAGTGGAGACTATGCCGGTATAAGAATGCGAGAAAGGATTACATTTTTTTAAACGCGACTTCCTCTTTTCTTTAGGAATTTTTTTTCGTGAACAATAAAAATGGCTCATATATATACAAATTAACGAACAAAAAGCTAGAATTACATTATTAATTGATACACTATGACGGTTTGAACAATATATTTAAACAAAGACGTATAAAAAACATAAGAAACTTAAACAATAACAGGGCCAAGTGTACTATACTATCGTTTTGTTACTGCACAGTTACAGTTACATTGCTTTCTCACAATTTTGCCTGATTTGTGAGAAATCTTCTGTTCAAGGTACTGCTATCAATGAGACTTCAAGCCACCCATTAACTTCAATTCTCCATAATTGACAACAGTTCACACGCTAATATACGTTGCCTAACACGCAATTGTTCTCATTGTTGACAAAAAGTTTTTGTATTTGCCTTAGCCTCGTATTCGAATATCACCTTCACCGATAATTTTGAGTTTCACGAGAAAACTGATACAAATACCTTTCAATTTTTTTCCCGTTTATCTCCACTTATAATATTTACCTACTATTCTTTAATTGCATTTTATGATACTTACAACTTATTTATTTCAACTTTTATTTAGCATCATTGGTCTAAAAGTGGATAGTATCTAGTAATTATAAATAAATAAAAAGACAATCGTTGAAATTTATGTATGGTAATCGTCTTGACCTGTAGTACAAACAAATTAGGCCACCGTAGTGAAAGCAATCTGTTAGCGGTCGTAAAAACAATCCGGAAAACTACGATTTGTTCGTCATTGACGAATAAATCGTCGTTTTCCGTATTATTCTTGCAACCACAAGGAATTTACTTTCTCCCTACTATAGTGATCCAGTTCGTCCTCGTTGAAGGTTGCAAAAGTCTGTATATATATATATATATATATATATATATATATATATATATATATAT
>NW_026535322.1:6160112-6218368 GCF_026225885.1 Hylaeus anthracinus | reverse complement strand
TATATATATATATATATATATATATATATATATATATATATATATATATATGAATGTCATAAAATTATGGAAATGATTAGAAGTAGAATATGATTAGAAAATAAAATAACCCCGAGAAAGAATGCAAAAAGGGTTTCTTTAAAAATCAAATAAGATGAAAGCTTAAATTACAAATTACACTCTATATAGACTCTATGAATGACAACCTATTTGTAAACGAATATTTATAAAAACACCCTGACATTATAAATGTGATCTAAAGAATTAATTACAAAACTCTAGTCGGTTTTAACATATGAATTTCTTTAATACATAAAACAAAAATAATTATAAATATATCCTGACGTTCGAAATGTCACCTAGAACGTTCACTACAGAAAAATTGTAGTCAGAATTAACATAACGATATTTATTTAGTTTGAGTCGAAATATAAAGCAGATGCTTTACTCGTTGTTTTTTTTTTTTTTTTTAATCTTACTGTCAAAATTGATCTGATTCGTTCATACGTTCCCTATACAGGGCCCTCTCTTCTCCCCACCAAAAAAATGAGAATTCCTCTAAAGGGACCCCCATTGACCGAAATTCCACTATCGTCTGAATCGAGCAGAGAAAAAATAACATAAACAAAAAAGAAAAGACAGGAGGTAAAAAGTCTCACGAAAATTGTTATCATCGTAGGCCACGCTCCCAGTACCCCTTCAGTCTGTGGTTCCCCTGAAGAAGGGTCCGCAGACTCCTAAGAAATCAAGATATCCTTGTATCACCCCAATCGATTAAAAGAAATAGTAAAAAATAAAACAGAAGGAGAAAAAAAATCAATGAAAAATTGTTGGTACTGGTACCACGTTCCCTGTGCCCCCTCCCCCCCCCCTCCCAGAATTCCTAGCAAGGGTTCGTCAGTCTAGGAGTTCCCCTAAATGGAACCACGCAGACTCCTATCGATCACTATCGACCACTTCAATAAAAAAAAAAAAAAAAAAAAAAAAAACAACTACCCAGAGTGATAAAGAAGACGAAAAAACACTCACGAAAATTGGTAGCACTGGACGCCACGTTCCCTATGCCCCCCAGAATTGCTGGCAAGGGTTCGTCGGACTGGGAGTTCCCATGAAGGGTAAACCACACCACCAAGAAAATCACACTTCCAGCTACGTGAAACTGCATCTCGATGGTTGCACGGAATCGTAACTGACAAAGGATCGCTTCTCGAGTAGAAGAAGGATCGTTCGGGTCAAAAAGTCAAGCGATTCGCGCACGGAAAATCTGCCATTCGCGAGACTACTCTCGTAGCAGCATAAAAACCGACTGGCAAGACGAAACAGCGGCAGTTTACGAGTTGGCTGACTCGTGCGAGTCCGTGGTTTGATTGCCCCCTGCACGTGCCCATTCAGCGAAAGCGAACGCTATAACTTCCACCAAGAATGGTGTCCGACGTGACTCTGGTTGCGAGTACAGTGTTTGGCAAAATTACGGTTTAACGGTTTTGTTTATTGTTCGGTATAAAGGGATGGTTTTTCTTAGATTTACATTTAGATTTAGATTTATATTTACATTTACGTTCATGTTTCGTATTTACATTTTATATTGACGTTTACATCTTCGATTATATCGATCATGTTAGCGATGTTAGCGAGAAACATCTTATTTTATATTTACATTTTACGTTTATATTTATGTGTACATTTTAGATTTAAATCTTACGTTAATATTTTTTTTTTCTTTTTTTTTCTTTGTGTCTATATTTATATATTTCGTGCTCTCCATAAATAGCGCGTCCTGTTTTACGTAACCGCGCTGTAAATCGCTTTAGTGTAACGAGCTTTGCGAAGGTTACGAGAGGAAATAATGTAAACAGTAGCGATCGGATAAAATGATAGACCGTTTGAAACGTTTATGCCTTTGCATTAGTTTATTGCTGCAACCTAATCAGATTATACACAAGTGTATATACTACATTGTATGTAACAGTGTGTAATTTTATTTCAGTAAATGTTTCTGCGAAACTTATAGTTTCGAATGTATCTGAGGTGTTGATAATTATTACTCCGCTCTGTATATTTCCATTTTGTATCTATGGAGGTACAGTGACGTCACTGGTACCAATCGCGATCCTTATCGAATCGTGGATTGCGTTCGCGATACACTTGACGGCAAACAGGAAGGGTAAACGTTTGATAAAAATCGTAACAGCGTTCTCCTTCCGGTCACGAAAGCTCGTGGGACAATTGTGACGTTTCCCAATACAGTTACGTAAGGTTTCGACTTCATTAAAGGCCCAATTATTAAACTAACGAACAATTCACGTTATACTATTTATATATAAATAGAAATGTAAATATAAAATGAATGTAAATGTTAATTACAATAAAAATCGTATTCCGAAGTAAAATCTATATTTTTAAAATAATATCATATTATACAAAACAATTGTACGTGCGATACCCTTAATTTAATACAAAGACAACTCGTGTCATCCTTCTCGCACGCGCATTACGTATGCGCTCAAGCGACGAACCAGTACGTCTGAAGTACAAAAGATCTGCTGCGACTTCAAACAGACTAATAAACAAATGAACCCGTTGAAAAATGAATTGTTAAAGTGAAATTGATTTTTTGCCAAACCACTTTTCGACTTTGAATCGTTCCATACTTATACCTCTACCGTCTTTCGCGTAAACGTAACTCGATTTCCGTTTCAAATTTCGTGACGATTTTCTCGTTATACCACCCAAAAGATTTTCGATCTTAAAAGCTCATCTTTCAATGTTTACGTTCAATCTTTCATTTGTTACCGCAGATTATTTGTTTAGATAACAATTTTGTTTATCTCTTGCAGGATAACAAATATTGTCTCGCAAAGTTGGCAGTTTCGAGAGCAGAGAAACATTATATTCAAGGATACCCAGTCTCCCGGTTAATTTAGCTGTCCGATATATTTCATCGAAATATGATTGATGAGTATGCGTCACGTGTCGAACGTCACTATCGCGTGAACTTCCACCGGCACGTTCTGGTTGTATCTAGAAAACCTGGTGCGATGTTGCGATGAACAATTTTTTTACTGGAAAGTGACTAATCTTATATCGACTATTTTATTTTGAATTTATTATTATCATTTATTATTATTATTATTATTATTATTATTATTATTTGCATTCATGGACATTTTAGTGGATTTCTCCATATTTTCGTTTGTCATACAGGCACAAAAATCCACGATTTAATAACGAGTTCTGAAACAATTTCGAATGGTGAAATTCCCTCGCCAATATGGCAACGAAATTTGGCGCGAAAAAGCGCGTACCTGATATCTCAAATATACTCGATGCTCTTTTTTCAATAATTTCGCACTTCCACAAGATTTTCGAAATAGCTGAATTCCAAAACTAAAAACTCGATAAATAAAACAAAATATAAAACAAAAAATATATAATAATACCTAAAAATATAATATATAAAATATATAAATTTAACGTCTGTATAACGTAAAATGAGCCATCCTTTTGTCCCACGCTGTATAAAACGATTACGAAATACTTGCCTATCGCTCTCGGTACTTGCATCAAGAAAATGAGCGCAAAACTTGTTTTTCCATATACACGCCACGAAATTTAGTGTGGAATTCGACGGTCGTTGCATCATAGAAATATGGCGCAACGTGAAAGCTATCCAATTTATCACTATTCATCCGCGTGACCGTTGAAAAAAAAAAATGTTTCTGGTACTAATTAATTAATTGTTTCGCAACAATTCGACAGGACTGCAGTCTACTGCCTATCATCGGAAGCGTTATGCAATTATGGTTGGCGAAAACTAAGACTTGGATTTCTTTAAAAAATTTTCTTTAATTATTCAAATGGTTTGCGATTTATTTATCTTCCAAAGAAATTAGCTTCCAAACAAACCTCTCCAAATCTCCTCCACTACACTAAAGAATTGCAGCATCATCTAACCGATGAATCAATCATCCAGTCACTTTACAGTCTCTTCATGTTACGAATACAAAAATCCTGCTGGGCTCGACGTGACTGGTTTCCATTGTTTGCAGAGCTTCTTCAGAGAACTTATCAATTCTTTGAAACTATCGCCGTGTGCTTCTAAATAGAAATTGTTAGTAATGAGCTGGGTTAGTCATTGTAACTTGTGGAGGCAAAGATTTTTGATAGACTCAAGGATTCTATTTGTGTAAGAGTAAGTGGCTCCTGCATTTATACTGATTGGACTGGACATAGAAATTATTTTAAGAAATCTCTTCATTTGATTGGATGGTCTGTAACAATTTTTTAATTATGGTAAACAAATTGTGACCTGTAAGCTAGATAGCAATACAAGCTTTTAATACTGTTTAATATAAAACATGCATTACTAATAAATTGGACGAGACATGAAGATTTGATGTATAAAAAATTATATTAATTAGTGTGTGACCTTGTAAATTGTGCAAAGTTTTGCAAGATCCAGGTGAACATAATTGTACATTTGCAGAATATAATATAAAGTAAAATCCATTAACCCAAGTAATTGCATTTGTATCCATTTCACGAAACCATGAAAACAACAGAGTGCACTTGTGAATTGTGTGCATATGCGATGCTAGAACAACGGTGAGTTCTTCATAAAAGATCCTAAACAGCAGAGAAGAATTCGCCACCAGGTCCTTGACATGCTTGCACGTGCTGAATAGCAATCAGTTCTTTGAAAGTTATATACGTAAAACGTGATGTCGCAACCGATTAACGTCAAATAAATTTTAAAAAGTAAGAACATCTCTCACTTTGGCGTGCAAAGATCGCCTCTCCTGTTCAGCAATGAATCACTGCACCGTCTAACGTTATGCGCATTTTAAGCATACCATTTGCAACTGTATGATTCATTCGACGATTCTCTAACAAATCTAGATCTCCTCGAGGAATCGACATAAAAGGAAACGGATGGAACCTTCAAAGTTTCCACTTGTGTTGTAAGCCACATATCAACTATTATTGTTCATATCACATATCAACTATTATTGTTCAATAGATAACTTCACGAGGAAGTTATTAAATGGAAGTCGAGTAATAAACTTCTCAACGTGTATACACTATATTTTAGTAAAACTGTAAAACTATTTCTAATCAACAGCATAAATTTCAACAGTTTGAGTAACTACTCGCCAATAAATATGTTTCGATGAGCTTCTGACACGATCGATGGCAATGTAACATTCTGCTAATAAGAAATATGAGTCCTGTGGCATAGAAAAGCGTTCAGAATTACTGGAATGACTCATCAGTTTTTTCCTAAGCCCATCTAATGGTCAACTTTTTGTACATATTGATTCCAAACAAGACTACGCTGTAAATTTCCAGCTTCATTTTACGCGCGAATCTGTAGTAATACTGAGTTCTGGGGAGAAGACCTCGGATGAACAGCCAGTGTCACTGTTTATATATAGCCTGTGCTCCGAGTGCTCGTTGCTTCTCATGGAGAAGTGTATCACCCTAAACAGAAACAACAAAATTTGATTATATATTCATCGTGTCGGAAGTTCCGATTGTTTTTTGTGGAAAACTAAATTAGTCTAAACAAAAAAAAGAGATGTATATAATTTTGAACATGAATCACTTCAAAACATGCGCACTGCTGATAGGATTTTCATTGAATCAAAATAGTTAGGAACAATTTTTGGAAACGGTGCGCGAGTACGTCGAGCATTGACGACAGCTGGAACGTGTTCTCGACACGAAATTCGTTGACAACTCGTTAATAACAACTAAAATCGTAACGAAAACGGTCCTTGAATGTTGCCAAGGATCCAAACTACTTTCCACGAATGTGGAAATGTGTAATTTTCAACAATATTCTTTATATACTAAGCCCATAGAATGACGAATGATATATACAGAGAAAGTATACAAAAATTGATTGGATATTTCACTCACAGAATAAGAAGCAACACAGAGACCTGAGTTGCAAACGTCAGCCAATAGATCGAACCAGGTGCCGAGTTTATGGTGGCGTTGTAAAGCTGAGAGTACAGGATCCCACTGAACAATGGCACAGCATTGTCGCAAACAGACAACAGGGCGAATACTTTTCCTACGAATAACAATTAGTCGATTAAATAATAACGTAAAACCTGGAAATAGTTTCGAAAAAGTTTTGTAATGCACTCACCACGATCCTCCACAGGAATCAATTTGGAGGTCATGGACCTCAAGACTGGAGCGACGACAGGACCCAAAGCAGCCACAGCAGCACCTACAAGCGTTCAAACTATTTTACTATTCATATTATCATGTTTCATATTGGATTACGAGAGATATTGCCATTCCCTTGTTTTTAATTATGAGATTGATAATGAAATTTTTTTAAAATTGCAGTTTTTTTGAATTTGAAATTTGATAAATTTACAATGTTATGATAAATTTAATTACCAACGTAGAATAATTCTGGTACACTAGCCAGTACGAATATTACTCTTCCAGCAGCATGTGCAATGGCGCCAATTGCCACGATTATGGTGTCCTTTATCCCCATCAGTTTAGTCATCACTGGAACTCCGATTAACATTGCTGAAAATGAAAGTTAGATGTGTGTTAGGCTTCTGCGGGGAGATAGGAAGGCAACGGGGACCGGGACGGGAATTGATTTCCCCTCGGAGCGGACCGACGCCCTATAAAACCGTTTTATCAGGGTATCGTAACCCTTTAAATCGTAAGATTTGATGATAACATACTTTGAACACCTGCTTGTCTAATACTTCTATGCTTCTTAGCCAAGACTTAGCTCATAGAGCTCAACTTTGATTAAGAAATAATGCTAAGAATAAACGCCATTGTAAGTACACTTCCAGTTCAACTGACCTAGCACAAAGGTGGTCGACTGGAATGTTCTGAAGTTACTGAACTTTGTCACGTCCCACTTGAATTTCAACTGCGTGTACAGATAACTCATAGGTTTCTCGTCTCTTTGGAAGGTGTAGAGCATCATGATCAGCAGGAAAAGCCACAGGTGAAGTTTCCCATAGTTTGGCCTCGACTTGGTCATTGTTTTCATGGTTTCTACCACGTGCTTCTTGTCGAAGAAGTCAGTTAAGAGATTGGTGCCTACGAGTGACTCTTGTTGTGGCAGCGTCTGCCATTTCAGTCTTATCAGTGAGTACACAATTGCTAGAACTAGTAGGCTGGTATTGATGGTAAACATGGTCGTGTATGACATGTGGGCCACGTTGGTGTAGAGGTAGGATCCAAGAGCCACGCCTGGAACAGGAAGTTGATGTTTAAAATTTTATATGATGTTTAATTGTCTTAATTAAACTGTTTGAAAATAGAAAGAAGCGATCGCTTGAGACCATCGTCACGGTTCTAAGTATACTATCTACTCGACCAACAAGTTTCTAAAGTTATCATAAGTGGAATAATGGGAGTAATAGTTCACGTAAGCTTGAATCTTAACAACTCATCTAAGAATTACAAGTGATGAGTCAACAATATGTACCAGTGGGCATAGTGCTGAGGTACACCACATCCAAAATGGTGATCCTTAAGGTCCTCTGACGCACAGATGATACATCTGATATGTAAGCAAAGCAGCTGCCAAAGATGGCCACATCGCCCCCCAGCATCCCCATTGGAAGACTTGCTGTGTAGACAACAGTGTTCAAATTCCAGGTGTCCATCATGGAATTGATGACGACCATGAAGGAGTAAATAAATTTTCCAATTAGTCCTAGAATGAGGGGTAGCTTACGTCCGCGTCGGTCGCTCCAGTTCCCAAAGAACAGGGCTAGTATAATTGGCACCACGTGGCCAGCTATGTTGTTCCATTGGTGGAAGTTGGAGACTGTCACCTGGAAGTTTCAGGAAAAATTAATATTAATTTGTTGCGTGTTTATTAATCAATTGGCACGTTAACAAATAGCAATATTTATAAATACCTGGACAGCTGCTTTTATGGTTTCGTTGTCGTTTAATTTGGCGCAGACCTCCTCAGAATATCCATGGTCGACTCGACAAGATTTGTAGACGAAGAATGCTTGTTCGACGACGGAGGTGATCATGTAAGCCATCATGTAAAGCCACATCGTGGGCTCCACGGATATATCTGCTATCCATCCGAAGTATTTTCTCCATACTGTATGCGGAACGTTTACGGTCACCTTTGGAACGATAACAATTTATTTTGTAACTGTTACTTCTGTGGCTAATTTTACGAACTGTTTCCTTAAAAACTAGAGTATAGTAACTAATAAAATGAAGATACTTCTTATTGTATAATTTTATCCTACACTCTAAATTCTATTGGACAATCGGTGCACATTTAAAAAGTGTTAAATTATTTAATATTTTTAATTTTTTATTATTTGTCATTCTCTCTATATAAAACAAATGTATATTTCTTGTAAAATATTAAATTTTTTTATTTATTTCCAGACTATCGAAATTTTCGTCGGTTATTTATATTTGTTTTATTTTACGATTTAGCGAATTGCGATTTAAAATGAAATCTGGTAACGCCAGTGGAGTTACCACAACGTAGATTTTTCGCGGATAATATTGTTCTGTTGATGTTGTTTCAGCATCAGATAAGTTTCTTTACGATTTTCTTATCTAAAATCACGCACCTAATCAATGAACGCTTATCAATATTTTTAATTGATTGAAATGTACAACTTTCGTTTTCCATTTGATATCTTCAGATAAAGATACATGAACTTTCGAATCTTCGACATCGACTTTCATCCAAATTGAATAATTCCCCGCATTTTTGTCCGCCATGTTGAATTTTTGAACGTTGAGTTCGATTTCGTAATCAACGACGCTTCTAAGTTACAGAGTTCAGTATAATTTAATTGGCGTTGGAAGGAATCGATTAGAAGAACACAATAGCTCGTAAAAAGACACACTGTAGCAATCATTGACCAGATATGTATTAGATATATAATATCATTTTATCTTTATAGCTACCTACTATAAATTCTTCTTGTAATCATTAAGTAAACGTTACACACAAAAATAATTCGAAAGAAACTTATCACAGTGTGAAATCTCTTGAAATTTCCTTCAACAAATTTTTCTAACGACACGAAAAATCATATAAAATGTTTAATAATTATTCATCAAAAATCGAATCAATTTTTACTATTTTTTCATTAAGTTTTACAGTAAAATTTCATGAAATCTACGTAAACAAATTTTTCAAACAATGACAAATATAATATGAATTATTTAAAATTATTCATCAATCATTTACCATTGTCATTAAAGTTTGGAGTAGAATCTCTTGAAATCTACTTAAACAAATTTTTGTGGCTACAAGAATTGCCATGTGAATTATTTAATTATTAAAATTATTTAGCAAAACCAAATCAAGTTTTGCCTTGAGATAAAAATATTATTTAATAATTTCAATTATTACCTCGTTCTCCATAGTCATTTATTCGACACCGTCGTCAGATAAAGATGAAATGGCAAATTTTCTGCTGCATCTCTATCATCGTCATTCTAGTAACGACACGCAGTTGTTCAATAATATTATTTACAATTCCAATGCACGAGGTGCTGAATACGCGAGAAATCTGTAGAGTGTGAAAACGTTCCCCTCCCCCGCTTGCAACATCGGATATACATATATCAATTATCTCCGACCTAAACTAAAATATTCATACTTTGACAATTTTAGGCAAAATTACGCCAAATTACGTAATTAATAACCCAAACTTTCAAACTTCTAATATCCCAAACACTTCCATAAATTGAAAGAAATTAAAATAAATTACTTTAAATTATAGTATAAATTATTTAGAATTATTTCATTGGAAGCAAATCAATTTTTACTATTTTTCAAAGAAAAATTGTTTGAAATCTACAAAAAGAAAAATCTAATTTGTCGAGTAACAAAAAAAATATTATATAAATCATTTAATAATTATTCATCAAAACTAAATATGAAACTTGATTTTGTTATAATATATCAACATCCAACTGAACTTTACCATCATTATTATTGTTTACACTGAAAGGCGCCAAGCGATAAGAACAATCGAGAATTAAAGACTTAAATTGCATCTTTATGACTTATATAACTTCCTCGATTTACAAAAAATGTTACAATATACAATATTCCCAAACAGATCTAAAAGCATCCGATAAGAATTAAAAGAAACATAATTCCAATAATAATTCTCAAAAAACTAACATCAAATTTAAAAAAATTTCAATTTCTCGAATCTGATGCAATCGCGAAACAGATTTATCCATTCTCTGTGCAATTCGATATGAAGATATCGATCGCTGAAATCAATATAAATGACCCTATCGACTCAGCAAGCACCTATTTTCCCAAACATATTTACCACACAGTGAGTTATAATTTTTCATAACGAAACACAATTAATTTTCCACATCTCAAATTAAAAACACTGTATTACTACATAAACATAGATATAATATTAATTTTAAATGAACCGGAACGTTTTCCTCGTGAAAATTTCCAAGTTTCATAGAGAAAGGCGCTCGATAACTTAAAGTTCAACAGAACTCGATCATGTGCTTTTTTTGCTCTGTTGATAGCAAAGGAAACCAGTCTTGAAGTGTCGCGAAGGTAACATAGTTCCCTGGCCTCTCACATATTACCTATTGTCTGGTAAGGTTAATCGCTAACATAATTCACCAATGATGAATGAACGTTTTATTGACCACGAATGGAAAAATTAATATCACATTTGCGAAGAGAATTACTAAACACTAGCACGTGAAAGTATAAGAGCACATGGTCGAAACTCTTCCGCGAACGTTCTATTACCGACTGATAGAGTGTACTAGTATCACGCCAGTGTTGCCAACTCTCGAGGTACAAAAGTCAGATCTTAGATAAGATATAGGTTATACTGGAAGTCAATGGGAATTTGAGGTTAAGAAGCTATGTTTCAAGTTGAACATGTATAAATTGTTGAAGTATAATAAAAGTTGCATTGCCATTATATAAAATGTAAATGGAACCTTGAGAGTGCTACAGTTTATCAACATTGTAATATATATACATATGCTGAAAGGCAAAATAATATACACTGATTCAAAATATATATTGAATGGTTCTTGTGAATGAAATAAAAGTCTCAGTAATTTAATTACCTTAAAATTACAGTTAGGATTTATATTAAAATAATCAACATTATGGTACATAATCTGTGTGGATAACTTTTGAATGCTTCAGCAAAGTATTCTCTAGGAAAAGACAATTCCTTCTTTCTTGCTCAGGTATTCTCACTTTTCCAACAATTCGTTAAGCTTTGTCTAACAATACCGAAAATACTGCATTATTTGTTACCTTTTGTTTTTAATACTACTTTGTTTCGTTCTATGATGGAAATCATTACTGCACTGTACTTGTTTAACCCGTGGGATTTTTAGTCAACGTTCTTGGTAAATATCTATAAAAGGTCGAATCTCACGGATGACCTTAATCTTGACATATGTTGTTAAAGGCATCATTTTGATCAACTTTACCCTATTTATATATGTATGTGGCGATCAACAAATAATAAATTCGTATAACTTGCAGAACAATCGTAATTATAATAATGCAACAGTAATCCTATCCATCAGCTATAATATCTTTAATTACAATTTTTAATCAAACGCTACTCTAGTTGTGATATATTTCACTAAATCTTTGATGTTCCCGTCAAATGCTTCTTTCTTTTTTAATGTTGTACTTAAAATATTGACAATAACAATTGGCGTTGATAACTTTCGTCAAACAAACTTGCGTTTCAGAAAAATTGTTACTTTCAGTTTGTTGATCACAATTAAGGATTTTCGTATACATTAAAAAACTTTTAGTGCTTCAAATTCCATCGATTATTTAAATCATTTTCATTGCGTCATCGTAGTTTTTCAAGGATAAATTTTTAATTAATGCATTTCAGATCATCCATTCGAACCAGTGACCTATCGATTAGGAACGTATTCACGTAAATATCGTTCGACTTCGAGATCAAATCGACTATTCTCGAAGATATCGCATAAATATCGGTAACTTTCGATTCAGTACTTTCGATACTCTCTTCAGGCGAGAATAAAGATCGAAATCGAATTTTACTTCGATTTTGATTCGATTTTAATTCGAATCAAATTTATTCTCTAGTAATACCCATGCAAATTCTTGATAACAATTGGTCCTTTCTGTCCTTCGTCACGAAACGGCGGTAGTTTAAATCAGAGGAAATAGAATACCCAGTAGATGGCGTTGAATAGCATAAAACTGACTGGGAATATTATTCTCGAATATTTGTCGATAATATTCACGTCTTTGATCTTGGGCATCGATACTCGCAGCACGGAGGCTCCTCTTCTTATCGCGTGGAAAACCTATAATCGTTATTTCTTTTCTTATCCTTATATAGATGTACAATGAATTTATAAATTTTATATATATTGGTAAATAAAACAAATTTATATTTTATATTTTGGTAAATTGTAGTTTTGTAGTAGGCAATTCAATGGGAAATGCAATAAAAATTTAGTACATTTTCTACATTTTCTCTGACAATAACAAAATAAATAATATTTCCGTTTACGAAATGTCGAAAAGTAACGAAGTTTGTATATGTTTACCTTAGGTTTGTGTTGTTTAGGACCTCTATACCTAAGCCCAATGTTCCTTCCGTGAGTATTATAGGCCGCAACTCTGGAAATGCGAAAACTCGGGGGGAACTTGGCAGGATCGTGTTCTCGTATGGTTCCAGGGTACGTGCTACCGCTGATCAGGCCTGATCTGTTCCTCATGCTCGGCAAAGGGGACATTCGAAGGTCCTGAATATCTGCTACGTCCGTTTCCGTTGGACCAGGATACGGAGAACTTGCTTTGCTTCCTGCAAAATTATTTTCTTCTTTCTTTGTCTTGTTCCATGAACTTTTCACAGTGGACGTGTACAATTTTTCGATATACAAGGATACAATATAAAAAGTTCAACAACTATAGGTAAAAAAGTCCAAAAATGTTTAGTTTCAGGATGTATGTAAAAAGGACTTCGTGAATATTTTAAAAAAAAATTATTTAAGCATAAAAATAAACAAAATAAATGTCCATATCCTCCGTAACGTGTAACTAAATAATAAATGCTCGCCTGACTTGGACGAAATGACTTTCTTATCGTCGGTGTCCTTCTTTTTCATCTTTTTCTTGGCCCTGGCGCCCCAATATGTGTAATTCACCGCTGCGTACTCCAATAAAGCCGCGAACACGAAAACGAAACACATTACTAAATAGATATCGATAGCTTTCACATAGCTGATACGTGGCAGTGAGCTACGTACGCCCGTTGAGATCGTAGTCATTGTTAGGACTGTCGTTATACCTACGAAATAAAACAAAAATGTGCACATAAATAAATAAATAAATAAATGAGCGTATAAATGATGTACACGTATCGCATAAATTGAATATTATTTCGTAATGAGAATTTCTACTTTTAGGTAAATTTCTTTCGTTTAAAAAACGATATAATAAACTAAACAAAATAAGATAAAATTATAAACGAACATATATAAAATGCGCGCGAGTAGAGGTGTCGCCGTTACAATATTGATTTGACAAATTCATAAATCGAGATAAAATAATACGCATGCCAAATATTTCCTTCCGAGTGCTTTCCTATTAAAGTAATCGAACGATAAAAAAAAAAAAAAGAGTATGAAACGATTCTTTACCAAGAGCTACTCTGGCACTGGTTGCTTCGTGATTGATCCAGAAACTGACCCAGCTCAACATCACGATCAGTATACTGGGTAAATACGTTTGGAAAACAAAATATCCGATGTTCCTTTGAAGCTTGAAGCTCAACGAAAGCCTCTGATATATCCCGGTGGCCAGTCTCTCCTTGCGATCGTTCGTTTCATATCCAGTTATCGTAAATTGTGGCAGTCGTGCTTCTTCTACACCACGCACCGGGGTTTCCTTCCAATACATCACTACGTCCAACACTGTGTATCCATCTAAGAGAACGATACACGTTTAGACAAATTAGATGTAACAAATATATTAGATATTACTACATCAATGTCATTCGGCAACTTCGCTCTGTTTCTGTAGCATTATTTAACACGTTCGCTGCCAGACTAAAACTCTTGAAAATTTCTATCGTGTTTAAATTTTGTTTACAGACTATTGGAAGCTGCGTGATGAAACATTTATTTTGATACGTAGTTCTGTAACTTCATCAAAATTCAAGTATTTCGTTTGAATTCATTTTCTATGACACTTAACTTTCAGAATGAATAGTTTTCGTTTTTCAATGAAAAGCACGATCAACGTGTCAATTGAAACAGGAACGAGTCTTTAAATTCTAATGTCTTTGTTGGAAACCTTGAGTATAACGTTAAAATAGAGGGAACTAATGATCAATGGAAAGGAAAGGGGTCGAAGAAAAGGTAACACCGATCGTACAGCTCTCGATCTCTACGGTGCAGTTCTGCGAATCGAGCGGATAGTAGTGTAGATCCATCATGCAGGCCAGGGTCGTCGTGAATCTCATGCCATAAGTGACTGATCCGTCTCCGGACAACCGGACGAGTTTATTACGCTCGGTCACGTCGTGCAAAAAACTGTAAAAAAAAAACCGTAAAACCAACATTTTCTTTCTCAGCCACATCCCTACCTCGTCCAGCCCAAAGCAGAATAATTCGTTTAAAAGCTGGTTAATAACGAAGGAACTATAAATAACTAATTTGAAAAGCTAGTTAATGTCAAACGAAGAGCGGGGAGCTTTTTGAATTCGACTTCTTAGAAATTCTCACAGACGGCACGAGTGTCTTTATTTTGTGATTTCTTTAATTTTGTCAATTTTTTATGCAATAAATTAACGATAAGTTCAAGAAAAACGACACTTTTATACGATAGACACAAGAATGATAAAAAAAAAAAAACAAAAATGGGATTCAAAATCAGACTGATCTATAGATAAGTGTATACATTGTATTGAAACGATAACGCAAATAGGGCGACTCCCCCTTTCGGGACAACACAAATTTCTACATAGTTTATTATTAGATATTAATATTAATATTTATTAATCGATATTAATAAATAAAAATTAGAAATATAAAATGGAAATACAATAATGATACAATGATAAAATAATATGTGATATATATTAGAAATATAAAAGTAATATAAAATATTAGAAGTTAAGATTTCTAGATACTTTTCACACGCACCTATTTTTGTCGTTGGCAAAAAACGTGTCTGGGACCCAAATTTTTTCTGCAAAATCCCCACTGAGGGTGAGCGTCTCTTCATCTTGGGAAAATGCTAGCCTTTCATCCGTCCAATATTGATTCAAGTACATCGTTATCGTGTAATCCTGCAATTTGTAGTTTCCATAATACACGTATTATAAACAGATTTTTAATAATTATTCGTCACGTGCTAAATTAATTAAACGTATTTACCATGTTAACTTCTGAAATCGCATCGAAACTTGCTATCGTTAAGTCCATCCCTACCAACAAAGGTTCTCCTGCAAAGAAATAATTTTAAATTAGTATTAGCAAAAAGCCGAAATAAGGAAAATTAAAAGTATTATTAGTATCATTAAGCATCAGAATAAATGTCCCCTTTTTTTAAATTCCCTTTATTTTATAATAATGAAATGAGATCCTTTATTTATGAAGCAAAGAATGCATTACAAGTGGTATATGAATATTTATAATTTTAGGTGAATTTAGTAAACTAGTTTGTAATCGATTTGAATAACTTCTAATGAATATCGATTATCGAGGAGGGGAATCAGAATACTTGCCTCCAAAATTTGGTCTCAAACGGATATCGTACCCATTGAGAATTCGAGATATTGTTTGTGTCACATTTTCCAATCTGTCGGACATCCCTGTATTTTCAAAACCAGCCCTGGAAATTTCGCAATACGTACATTTGTTATTCGTTCAAATTCGTTACTGTTACAAATATCTTATCCGCGTTTATCGGACAATGTGAAATATTTTTGCGACTATTTTACTATAGAACAAATTTTGTTTATGGTGTATGAAACGCATTTTCGTTGATTTTGCATGCTTGCAAAATAAATGAATTTTTACCAAACAACTAGGTATGCCATCTGCAGCAGAAGGTAGACCTGCTGCAGTCTCATCCTGAGAAGCATCCTCCGAAATTGCATCAGCAAATAAAACAAGACGTCATCTCATCAGGTTCTTGCACCTCGACATCCGGCTATCAAAAACTGCAAATTAAGTCGACCTGATTTTTATTACCTTAAACTTTCATTGTGCGTTTAATTATTATGAAATTCTTCCTTTAGCGTAAAGTAAAAATACTATATTTTTTAATTTATAATATAGAAAAAAATACACTTTTATTTGGTTGTAGATTATTACATATATATATATATATATATATATATATATATATATATATATAATATAAAAAGTAAACAAAAATATTAATATTTAAGGCATGTATGGTATTTTTCGAAACATTGTCCAAGATGTAAGAGTACCAGGCATTTTTTTTTAACTACGATACAAGATATCCGCGAAAGCAAAAAAAGATTCGCATTATCGTGGAACCGGCGCTCCATTGTGGAGGATGTTCCATTTTTTGGACATGGATATGGATATCAACTTTAAAACATACATGGAAGTTTCTCTTATTGATGAGTACTGCATATATCAATCTCCACTATCCTTGGCATATTAAATATGACCACACAATACACTTTTTAAATTAATTTCTAAAGTAATACATAATTAATATAACGAAATCCAGTTCATAATTTTATAATTATATAAGAATAAATACGAATGAATTAATATATTATATAAGCAATATGAATTATTATATAACTAATAGTTACAATTATAACCCTAAATAAATAATTAAGTGGTACTTGATTAATATAAAAAATGCAACTCTTATGAAAATATTTTAATCGGTATGAAAAGTACCATCACTAAATTAATATTTAATTGATATAAAAAATGCAGCTCCTTAGATAACATTTAATCAGTATGAAAAATATAATCGCTAAATTAATATTCATCTAATTAAAAAAAATAAATAAATAAAAAAAATAAAAATAAAAAAAAAACAACCCTTGAAACAATTCTAATCTACCGGTCCAAATCAACTACATTATCATCCTACGTGACCAATAAGGATATGATTATTTATTTATCAGCGACGAATGTTACAAAATCACTTTTTCACTCGATTCACAAGCACTATCCGAAATCGACGCTATCGCGGAGAATATTTCTCGACACTTGGGATGCTGCGCAGTGCTCATCCAGTCAACTCACCCCTTTTCCCCTTTCCCCTTCCGTAGCCGTCACTGCTAACCTCCTTTTAACTTCTCCTTCAGATTACGTTTATTCTTACTACCCCCTTTTCTCCGCCTCTTACGATTCCTTTACAACAACTCCTCTATCCGCTTTTTATTTTTATTTTATATTCCCACCCCCTCCCTTTCTGTTTCACTCGAACCCTTGGATTCCTTCTATTACCCTTGTACTTTCTCCCTTCACTCATTTCTCATTACTTATTCCACCCACAAAATCTATTGCAGCCTCTTATCAGGGACCCCTTAACGCAGATACCTTCAGTCTTGTCTTCGTAAATCTCACTTTGTTCTATTTCCTCTTTCATATTTCTTTTTTTTTTCTTTTTTTAATTTTTCTTTCCCCCTCCTGAATCTTTCTCTGACAAGCTTGCACTTTTTCGTCACTTTATCATCGATTATCCAACTCTCCGTCTATTTGTCGTTCGAATTCGTTTGAACGCCGATAACAGTGGTACGTGGATCACTATACTTGTCATTCCTCAGCTTCAGGTGATCCAGAGTTTAGCGGAAAATGAACCGCGCATGTGTACCCCCGTTACGAGACGACCTAGTGACACACAGCTGACCCCTCGATTTTGATAATGGAATCGAAATCGAGCTATCATTATTTTTGATTTTTAGGCTCTTTGAAATATGTAGGAAGGAAAGGATCCCGTGGGTAACGGAATGTAAAAGTGGGTAACATTTTTTGCTTTTCCTGACACTTGTGGGAGAAGCTGAAAGGTTACTTGGCGATTTTGTTCGTGTTTGGGGGTGGAAATTAATTGTGGAAGTTTATACATTCGTATATTTATTTATTCATATATTTGTATGTTTATGTTTGGAATGTAGGTGTTTGGAATAATCTTGTGAAATAATCGGGATTCTACTTTAGTGTTAGTTTTACTACTCACAGAAACTAATTAATTTTAATTAAAAACACAAAAATATATCCGATTATATAGTTAATACAAATTTACAAATATCCCGGGCCGCCGTTAGAGAGAAGGGGCGGATTTGTAGGGAGCGACGTAGCTCGGTGTCCCTAGTATGCGACTTTACCGATATTTTCTCATTGTCTCTTCTGTGCTATGTAATTTAACAATTTTTACAATCTACATCTTTTACAAACTACAGATTCATAAATATTTTAACCCCCGAATGGGCGCCCCGGTAATCTTGCCCCAGGGCGCCAATATTCCTAAAACCAGCACTGCATATATCCTCGCTTCTACATTACTCTATAATATTGAACATTTATTATTCTTTATTACTTAATATTATCCTTGATTCTATATTTTTCTGCATTATTCTATATTATGCTATATTATGCTTTTTTAATTATATTGTATTGTGCTACATTATTCTCCATTATGCTTATTCAACTGTATATATATTTACTCTCCGACAGTTGCCTAACCTGCTCTCGATAGCAGTCCAGCAGATATCAACTTCAAAGTGTGACAGCTGCTCTCGAGAGTAATACTTAACAGATACTTCCAAGTGAAGAAGTAACCTTAAAATATTGCCAATTAAACCCAATATCAAAAATAACAATCAAAACGCATATTGCGATCAGATAGCCTAAACAGATAAATCAGTTCCTCTTATCAGAAAGCCTCTAATCAACTGTACTAAACTGTACCGCTCTCATCTACACCCCTACCCTAGGCAACCTTCTTATCACCTCCTTCCTAAATTTGGCGTCAAATTCAAACGCTCAAACTTACACTTCACATATTATTATTATTATTATTTGAAAAATATCTCTTTTTAAATAATAAAAAAAATCGTCACCAATGTTCAGATACACCTTACACAAGTATATATTTGATATAAAATTGTATATAATTCTATATACGTATTATATATTATTAATTTGCTGTAAGAGTAACTATGTGAATAATAATTAAATGATCATACAAATTGTGAAATGGCGAAGTACACTTGGTCCAGGGAAAATACTTCTGAACTCATCCATTTGTATGAAAAGCATGCGCTACTGTGGGATAGGACCTGTAAAGATTATAAGAAGCGAGAGAAGAAAGTGAATGTAATCTTAAATATAGCAGAGAAGTTTGATACTAGTAAAGAAGAGATAAATAGGAAGTTACACAACTTGCGAAACCAAGTAAGTGAACTATAAAATATTATTAATATAGTAAATGTAATTACAAGGAGTATTCTTCTAGTTATCGCAGGAGTTGAATAAGATAAAGAAAAAGAAAGATGGAGATAATTCTGATGAGACTTACATCAGCAACTGGCCTTACTTCTCAGCTCTGAAATTTTTAATTCCAGGATTGACAAAGCGATCAGCTGTGACAAATGTTGTAAGTTGTATCATGACTTCTTCCACAGCAATTGATATCAATGTTTATACGGTATGTCCCAGAATTAGTGCAAGAATCGAAAATGGGGGGTAGCTGAGTTAATAACGAAATGCTTTTCTATACAGAGTGAGGCATTTAAAACAGAGACAGGCTTTGTGTTTGATTACACTATTCGCTGAGTTACGGGATTGCGTTAGCGTTTGATTACATTGATCACTTCACGTTTAATCGTGAGGATATATGCAGTGCTGGTTTTAGCAATATTCAGGGGTTAAAATATTTATGAATCTGTACTAAGATTGTAAAAATTGTTAAACTACATAGCACAGAAGAGACAATGAGAAAATATCAATATATTCGCATACTAGGTACAGCTGGCTGCGGCGCCCCCTACAAATTTAGCACCCTGGACAATTGCTCCCCTCCCAAAATGCCAGCCCTGGTCGCTGAGCTATAAGATTAGTTTTGCATTTGCTATGTAACGGAAGTAACTAAATGATTAAAGACGATATGAATGAAGTTAAGCCGGAAGTTGAGAATAAATAAAAACGAAGTAGAGATAAGAAGGAATAAAGGGGATTCGTCGGGACTAGTAGCTCGCTACGGAAAGCGTTTCGCGTTTGATTACAGGCACGTGCTGAGCTACTGTGTTGGATTAGCGTTTGATTACACACGGTGAGTATCGTCCATTGCGTCCTGCCTAAAAGTAGATTGGTGTTTGATTACATCTTGGAATGTGTAACTAATTGGTTAAGATATTAAGTGGTGGGAGCGATAATCGTAATCAGTTCACAGTTCACGTCAAAATGCCTTCGTCGACTGACCGCGGAAAGGCTTATCGAGAAAGGCGGCGACTAGAAGATGAACGAATTTTGAAATTTGGAACTGACGAAGAGAAACGTTCTTTGTTGGAACGCAAGGAGGCGAGGAAGGAGAGCGTGAGGCGAGCTGTTATGAACCATCGAAAAGTGAAGAGTGTTACTAAGCCGGTATTTGATCTGGAAAAATATATGCAGAAAAAGTTTTGCAGTGATTCATTAGACGATTGGTGTCGTGTGTGTGATCGCATTTGGTAGCGAAACAAATTATTCGTCATTCTACGAATGGGGCGATAAGCTAAATATTTCTTTCGTTGTTCGCGTGTTTTTTTTTTTTTTTTTATAGTAAGTCGGTTTTCAACCACTGTCGTTCAATCCATGATTGAGGACCTGTAAGTTTTTCCTATCGCTAAAAGTAAGCGAATTATTCGGGTGGCCTGTTTTAAATGCCTCACCCTGTATTTAGAATAATCTTTGGGAATCCCCTCGAGTATTACTACTGGTAGTGATTGATTGTGGCCCTTATATTCATATATTCATAATTGTTTGGACTATACATATTCACGATAATTTTTGGAATTCCCAAATGACATTCCAATTACTTAAATGCATAAATATAACCTCCTTGTCCAGGATCAATTATCTAAAGAAAAAGTGTCTACACAGTATTCATCCCATAGAGAAGAAGAAAGTAAAAAGAAGATTATAGAAGTAATAGAGAGAAGAGGTAAGAAGCGTGCAAAATTCGTAGCGGAAAAGGACTTTAAGGACTCAGCACAAATTTTGTCCAAAGAACCAGATGATTATGACACTTTTGGTGAATATGTAGCCATGGAGTTGAGAAGTTTGCGCTCGGATGAAAATAAAAGGCGCCTAAAAGCTGAAATTCGGAGAGCTATATGTCGCATAGCGGATTTGGATGATGCAACCATCTATGCTTTCTGTGCATCACCTAACACATCACAATCATGCCCATTACCATTACCATCATCATCATCATCATCATCATCAACGTATCACATACCATAAACAATATCTGATTGTAATTAAATAATTTAATTAATTACTTTACATTAAGTACTCCAGTAGCAAATTTATCATTCATATTGTTTCTGAAACTTGTAGTTTCAAGGAAACATAAAGGAAGGAATAGATCTTTTATTTATAATACTGTACAAAATTAAATTAAAATACACAATGCAAAAAATATTTACAAATGTCTTATACATTAATATAACAAATGCACTCACCTCCAATTTTGTAATTTATTTTAGAAAAATAATACTATTCAATTTTCTTAAAAAATTTGTTTAGATTCGCACAAAAGTTTATCTGTCATCAAACGGTATATTATATTTAGCAATTTGTGTTTCTAACATTGCTATCCTCCTTTCCAATTCTTCTATTCTATTGTCTTTATCTAAAATATCACTTTTCAACTGAGCTATCGTCACATCTTTATCCTGGTTAAAGTTTTGCAACAGTTCACTCGTCGATGGTCGTTTCTCAGGATCTGTTTGCACTAATTGACTAATTATGTGTGCCTGTTAACAAATTAATTGTTCTTATAACTAAATATATCTTCGACTAGAAACAGTAAGTTTTATTTTAAATTTATACCCATTTAGGATAAGTGGCAGTCAGAATCATTGGCAAGTGACCCCTTTTTGAATTTGCAATTATCTCTACTCGTTCCATGTGGGTCTTTGTATGGACTAACATCTCCAGAAGCACTATCCCCAGACTATACACATCACTCTGGAACAGTAGAAGTCGATTCAAAATATATTTCATAATTGATATTGGACCAATAAAAAGAAATAGTACTTTGGGATCGCATTTGCCTTGGAGTTGCTCTGGTGCAGCATAGGTATGTGTACCAAGAATGGAATGATGAGTTTCGCTCTGCAGTGGACAGGCCAATCCAAAATCACCTAGTTGTATTTGGAGATGGTTTGACGTTGTTATGAATATGTTGCTTGGCTGAAGTCAAATAGAAATAAGTATGCTTATTTAACTTTATGCATAGATCCATTGTTTCTTTGCTACCTTTATGTCATGATGTACAATTCCATGCGAGTGTATATAATCCAACCCACAAAGAACTTGCGTAACAATAGTAACGATCATTTCTTGTGAAGGAAGCTCACTCCTTTCATCAAGCCATTGCTGAAGAGTTTTTTCACAGAGTGCCATCTGGATGTACAATGTTGCATACTGTTCATTCTTGAAAATAAAAGAATTCACCTAACTAAATTTCATTTAATATTGCCCAATTAGATAGTTCAGATGAAGAGTTCATACAAACCACTGGGGGTACATATGGACAAAGTTTGTTGTTGCTATTGGACTCTTCGAATGAATTGCTAGAGTCGGAATTCGTACTATTCTCTGTTTTATTATTTTCATTCTTGCTATCGCTCCTGAAAGATATACTATTTGAATTTTTTTCCATACAATCGTCTCCAAAATTTTCTTCGATTATTCTTCGTCCTACAGTGTTAAATGAGGTGTTAAGTTCATAAAATCTTTCGTTAATGATACGCTGTTTTTTGTTCCTCAATTTTGGTCTGTATGTACATACCAGATTTGTAATTTTTCTTTTTAACACACTGCATTAAAAGTTTATCCTGTTCGTAACTTTCATTAGGAACCAACTCCTCTTTACTCTGACTACTAGAACTAGTAATATTATTCGATTGACTCTGTGTAGTAACGCTATGACTCGTGTACGACTTGTATCTGTTTTTTCCTTTATTATCCAAAGAATTTATTTTGCTGGGAGAGTGACTCGAAGATGGTAAGCATTGTAAAAAAGTTGAAGGTAGCGACGGTTCGATCCACGCGCCTTTGTACGAAATTATGTTGGTGTGATTCAATCTAGCAATAGTTTTCACTTCTTCGAGATGCTGCATGATGCTTTTAACTCGCCCAGAACGCACCACAATTTTTTTCACTGCGTACTCGATACCATCCAGACGGTGCAGCGCTTTGTAAACATTACCAAATCCTCCAGAAGCAATGAAACTTATTTCTTGAAACTCTCTGTGATATCTAGACCAGTCAGTTATTAACGAACTGTATAAAAAGGTTGCTACATTATTTATTTGAATATAATGTTTATACAGACAATTAATTTCAAGCATTTTACCTAGAAATGTGTAGCGGACTTTCACAACCAGTTGCTGCACGTGCAACTGCAACCAAATGATACAGTGCATGTTGATATTGTCCTCTTATAGTTTCAAATTCCATCAAGTTGTATGAGCTATCGATTAATTCCATATCATGAAGTCTATCGCATATTGCTAGAAATAAATGTTACAAAGGTCGATTTCTATAAAAATCTCTCTGAGTACTTATTACTACTAGAATACATAGAACCTAATAATTTACAGAAGTACATATAAATTACCAAAATACAATTTGTTCCTACGAACTTTATCGCCTTCGAACATTGTACAAAGTTGTTGTATAAGAGATTCAATCAACAGACTGGTTGATGGTGTAGCTACAGTCACAACTTGTTTGTTGGACTGGTTACTGTTATTGTCCACGCATATCGTAGATCTTGTATCATTGCCTAACAACATAATACATATACCTTAATATAACTTAAAATATAGAAATCAAATATAATTACTTGTATCATAAAAGTTCAACTTATAATTTGCGCTGAAGTAAAGAACAAAGGATAGACAGAGAAAAGTTGCATATTTTTGTTATCTAATACATATATTTATTTTAGTTGAGAAAGATGCAATGAAAATGAAATTTACATCGTTTCCTTAGAATAGATAATTCCTTAGAGATATCGCATTCGATTGAGATATCATTGAAAATATAATACTTTTTTACCCCTTGGAATGGTCGATTGAAACACTATTCAAAATTCGCGGGTATTCTGAGGTTACGGTATATACTAACCTAAATCAAACGTGTTTATTGTAGACAAACTGTCCCAAGGATGAATCAGTAGTTTTTCTTTATCGTCCATTTTTGGACCTCTTTAATTTTCACTCTGAAATATATATTTTAGACTACAAATACATCTGTGCTATTGTAACACCAAAGTTTTCTTAAAATCATTGGATGAACAACGTAATTTGAAGCAGGGAGTCAAAGCTCATGTATTAAAAGTTGGTACTGTTACGTCTTGGTAACTTCACGCTGAAGGAACAGCGCCGCATAGTGGATCAAATTTGAAAGTTAAAATTGCGTCTTTAATTAGCTTAATTTCAAGACCATAGCGGGACAAAGTAAAAATCCGGTTCAAGGAAAGGTTGCAAAAATAAAGAAGTATAATTGATACCGTAGGTATTATGATTTACACTGGCATTTTCTGGGTATCTTGAGGGGAAGGCGAAGAGCCCGTCAGAATTTTCCTGTTTACTATCGCGAGCGGGAAGAGGGGAGATATCGCACAGTGGTTCAGATTGCGAAATTTTGAAACGCAGGGCCAAAAACTTAACTTTCTCGGATTAAATTCGAATAAATCCGTATTGTTTCCTAAATATCCAGCGACTACGATATCGAAAGGATTAATCAAACTTGATAAAAAAAAATGCGATTGATATAAATTTATATCTTAAGAGTTAAAGTTGCACATTCCGAAGGTGGCAGTTTTCATCCAAATAAATTGCTCTAAATTCTCTTCTATTTTTGTCTATGACAAATGTCCTTTTGCGATAAGAAATCAGTCCTATTAATAATTATATAGTACACAATGTATTCAAAAATTAATACTAAAGTAAAGCATGTTTCAAACTTTTCAGTCTTTGACAAGGGATATCTTCATAATTCCGCAAAATTCTACCCTCTAATTAATATGGATATTTAGAGCAGACCTTTCTCTACACAGACACGTAAGCAACTTTTTCTGCAGCGTCCCGATTCGCAAATTATTATTGTTTAAAGGCGCGGCTAGCCGACGACGTTGTATCGCTCATGCGTATTTATAATAATTTGAGGTTGGGTCCCCGCCGCCCCTCAAAGATCCCCAGAAAATGACATACAATTAACAAACTTTTACAATTAACAAATTAAACTTACAATTCGTGACTTTTCTAGAAATACGCAGTTTTATTCGTGTAAGAAGTGAGACAACTACAGAAGACCTCGACAACATTTCCCCTCCTCCATCTCGCGATAGTAAACAGGAAAATTCTTCTGGCTCTCCACCTCCCCCTCAAGATCCCCGGAAAATTACAGTGTATAAAGATGCCTAAGGTTATACTTTTTTGTACTTTTTTCGTTTACAACTTTTCCTTGCACCAGATTTTTACTTCTTTTAGTTTTCGATTATTTAAACAAAAAAAAATATTATAGGTACAGGTCCCGTTATGGTCTTAGAATTAAGACAACCATCGAAAGCAGGTTTACAGAATTTTATAAAATGTTTGACAAAACAATTGTCTAACATGACTGGAGTACTATACAGGTTGAGTCCGAAGAAACAGAACACCTAAATATCTCCGTTAGATTTCGTTGTACAAAAAGACTTCTCAGGACAAAGTTACACTATTTGAAGGGCCACGTGTAACGGTGTGAGGGAAAAAATTTTCAAGCTTTCTTTTTTTTTTTTATAAAATTTCAAGGACATCGATGTTTTTTTAAACGGAATGATATATTTTCGTTAACGTAATGCTGTAACTGACAAAATAACGAATTCATCCGTCTACTACAATATGACCTACAAATGACCTTCAACTCAGAATAACGGAATAAATAAAATTCAACGTGTAAGATTCATTTGCTTAATTTGTGCGGAATTTTAAACAACCAAATGATTAAGCCTCACTTTATCACCGGAACATTAAATGCAGATAAATATATTCTTCTTTAAAATACACGCTTGGACATTCGTAAAGATATGTGGTATCAGCATGACGGCTGGCCAACCCATTCTTCCCGTGTCGTAACACAATTCTTAAATAACAAGTTTACAAATCGTTGGATCGGCAGAACAGGACCCGTATTATCGCCAGCTCGCTCACCAGATCTTACACCCCTTGATTTCTATCTATGGGGAAAACTGAAAGACGATGTTTATCAAGAACCACCAACCACCGTAGACGAGATGAAAGAAAGAATCGTCAGGTCTTGTGCGTTGATTCCCTCAGAAATGAATTACACAGCAGTACGTTCTGCAACTTCACGGCTAAATAAATGTATATAGCAGCTAAAGGGAATATTTTTGAATATTTTGCGTAACAGGAATAAAGCAAATGAAACTTACACGTTGAATTTTATTTATTCTATTTTTCTGAGTTGAAGGTCATTTGTAGGTCATATTGTAGTAGACGGATGAATTCGTTATTTTGTCAGTTACAGCATTACGTTAACGAAAATATATCATTCCGTTTAAAAAAACATCGATGTCCTTGAAATTTTATAAAAAAAAAAAAAGAAAGCTTGAAAATTTTTTCCCTCACACCGTTACACGTGGCCCTTCAAATAGTGTAACTTTGTCCTAAGAAGTCTTTTTGTACAACGAAATCTAACGGAGATATTTAGGTGTTCTGTTTCTTCGGACTCACCCTGTATAGAATAAGAATAATGTAGACCACGCGGGTAGAACCGTTTGCTATGTATATTTTTTTTACGTAACTTTGCTTGTTTATCTTTAGCGAAAGTTTGTCGAGTCCTCGATTGAACAATCGCTTGTCGAGGCCTTCGAAATTGCGCAACAACCTATTCAAATGTATTCGAAAGGCGTGTCGAATGTAGAATTTATTGCAAACCAATTTTATATTAATTTTCATGTTTATTGTTGCCAGATATAAATACAACCGTGGGGTACGTCTAGAAGCCAATTCACTTGCGGAAATTACACCGAAGTCGACACGGGTTCAGCGGTGTACGATACTTTATCCAACAAACAACTTTTCCTGCTTATACACACACACAAAAAAAAAAAAAAAATAACGTGCGAATAATCTTACAGTTCAAATAAAGATACATTCTTGATTTCTATTTTAGCAGTGTTATATTCTTCGACATGAAGCTGATTGTTGCAATTATAATATCACTTATGTGCTTATTCTTTCTTGCGGAGGAAGTACAGTGCGCCAGGATTCTTGCGGTCATTCCAACACCTTCCTACAGCCATAATCGTGCATTTAAACCCCTGTGGATGGAACTGAACAAACGAGGCCACGACATTGTCCTCGTCACAACGAATCCAATCCCAAATATGAATACGACGAGCTTCGTTCAGATCGATATCTCGAAATCCTACGGCATAGTTGACCGGTACAATTTCGTTCAGCGTCGGTTCAGCAAAGTCAACTGGCTAACATTACAGAAGACAGATATATTTGGTCTAGGTGATAATTTCGCGCATGAAATATACAATAACTCAGAGGTGCGGAAGTTGTACGCGCCGGACAGCGACGCAAAATTCGACGTCGTCATGATTCAAGCGTTTATTTCGCCAGCCGTCTTCGCCCTCGCGCATAGATTCAACGCGCCCTTGATTGGTATGTATCGTTCCTCTTTTTATCGACCATTCAGTCTCTTGGTGGATTATTCTGGAGGACAGTTTCAAAGATTAAATTTAATAATATTACACAGAGGATGGAGTAATATCATAGTTTAGGCTTTCGGAGTTGTTTCATGGGGCGATACTAATTGTAAGCGAGGCTTCAATTGTTCGTAGACTCGAGTTTTCAATGACGTACCGATTTCAATTCTTCGGATCGGTCGAGACTTTATAAAATCGAATCGCAATTCGTTTAAGATTCTTGCGATCTTCTCGTGTTGCAATTTTATTTCGAAAAGTGTGACGGTCTGGTTCTGTTTCTGCAAGAGTGGAGGACATGGTATGAAGTCGCTTGGTTCTCATTTTGAGACGAGAAAAGGTTTCTGAATGGAAAATAATTATCTGTTAATGCGAACCATATGCGCTATCCCGAGTAACTGGAAACGTAGAAAAATTAGCAACAATTTCTTCAAACGAATCACAATTGTCTTGATTACAGGGGTTGTCTCGTGTGGAATTCTTGCGGTTCACGAGCACATCCTCGGTGGCCTGGTGCTCCCTTCACACGAGAGTACCTGGGAAATGGAAGGGATCGAAGGCCCGAATTTGTCCTTCTGGCAGAGATTACAAAATTTCTTGAACATGTGGAACTACGTGTTCGACTCTTACAACATTCTTATAGCCAACCAACAGAAAATAATGAACCAATACCTAGGAAATGATTTACCGTCGCTGCTCGATATAGAGAAGAACATGAGCCTCGTGTTTATCAATCAGATCGACGCCATCACTCCTGCTAAGCCAAGACTCGCCAATATGATCACATACACCTTGACCTATCCAGAGACAAACCTCAACCAACTGCCAGAGGTAGGTTCCATCGCCAGTTTTATCTTTTCTAATCACTGTACTCAGCAATTAATTAAACATCCTAGCCCCCAGGTAAAAGTTCCGCGATCCCTATCTCGTAACTTTCGACTCTTACCACCGCCACGCGTTTAAATAAACTGCCCTCGTTGCAGGATTTGGAACGATTCCTCGACGATGCTTCAGAAGGATTTATCTACTTTAGCCTTGGTAGCATGATACTGAGCTTCCAATTACCGCCGGAGACGATACAGGTGCTCCTCGACGTTTTAGGCAGGTTGCCGTACAAGGTGGTGTGGAAATACGAGAAGCAGTTGCCGAGGAAACTGGACAACATCTTCACCGCGCCATGGTTCCATCAGCCGAGCATTCTCGGTGCGTTCGCGTTCCACTAGATCGCGTTAAAGTATTATTGTGTTCGTTGGTCTTCTTTGTTGATTAAGATTTTGTTGTTTAGCGCATCGAAAGATCAAGCTGTTCATGTATCAAGGAGGCCTGCAAAGCACCCAAGAGGCTATGCATTTTGGAGTTCCTGTTTTGGGGTTCCCAGTGTTTTCAGATCAGATGTACCAAGCTAAGAGAATGGAAGCTCTTGGGTTAGGAAAGCGGATGGATCTCACTACTCTGAATAGAAACGATTTGGAGGCAGCCATTCGTGAGATCATAACTAACAGAAGGTAAACGTAATCCATACCGACTCAAGGATGGAAGGATGAATGAGCTAATCTAAATCTAATTTCACTTTACACTTTACACTTTTGCACTTTACACTTTACAAGTTCGCAACTATTAGCTCTCGATATTACTCGTGACGAAGTATTGTTCGTCACGAATAATACCGATTACCGGGTCTCACCACGTGGAGGTTGCTGCGACTGGAGACCCGGAGATAGAAGGAATCAAAGTTGAATCAAAGTAGCTTGCTTTGTGCCTCTCGAAGTAGAGAAAGGGAAGGGTGGACAACAACCGCGTGACATATGGTCGCTTCGAAGGCTCGTTGTATTTATCGAGAAAATAATTCACGAAACATTAATATCACAGCAAAATTATATTTCCCATCGTTGTTTAAATAATAAGTCTTGTTAATAATTAATTTAACTATCGTCAGAAACTAATATTCAGTTGATCTACTCAATAGATATTAAAACATAGAAAAACACCTCACGATTACTTATTTAAATTTTATTCTCAACTTTTCATGTTCGGAAATATTACTTTCTCGAAAAACATTGGTATAATTGTTGATCGATCTCTTTTTTCTATTGCTAACAGTAAATTTATCATCCAGGTGACCTGTTTTAAATCTCGTCTTTGCATTAAACGTGTAATATAATTTTACTATCTCGATATGGTATCGATTTAAACATTTATGATAGAATTCTCCTACTGACTGAAACCTTATCGCGTTTTCCAGGTATAAGGAGAAAATGATCGAAATAAAAAACACCATTGAAGACGTTCCGTATAATTCGATGGAGCACCTTGCTTGGTGGACGGAGTACGTGATTCGTCACAAAGGTGTCCCTCATTTACACTCCAGCCTAACTAGGCAACCCTGGTACCAACGCAACGACATGGACATCATTGTATTTCTCACTACTGTGGTCTGTATACTAATTACTATCGCAATCGGTACGATTGTTACCCTCGTAAGATTCTGTAGAAGGCGTCGGTCATCCGCAGAAAACCACAAACTAAAAGTTAGCTAATATTTAATTCTGTCCAAAAAAAAAGTGATCCTTTGAAAAAGTATTTTAAACGAAAGTTTTACTTTCGTACAAAAAAGAAATACATGTTGATTTGAGTAATCTCCTTTTTCTAGTCTAGTTGAATACTTATACAATACATTAATGTAATCCAATGCAAGTAAAATCTTGTTATGGCTTCAATAAAAATTCTTGAAAAAGCCTGATAATTCATAGAGGCAAAGTAGTGTAACCCCGTAAGCAGCAATAATGATCGACCCTTTAGTTAGTAGCACCATCCAACAGCAAAACCCGTAAACTGTATTCACCAAAAACTTGAGCATTTCGCCACCGATGGCGCCCGTAGTTCTAAAACCTGTATCACCCTACTCTAGCGGTTGCCTACTGCCAGGGAGAGCGAACCCCGTGTTTGCTACCCTTATAACTTGCAACCTCACCGCTCGCAGAGCGATTCAGCGAGCGGTACCTTTTCCCAATGCACCCAATATCACGTGTAAGGGTAAGTTCCACCTGTGGTGGGGGGATAGCGTCAACCGCGACGAGGAATATTCCTGCAGGTTGGCTCGCTAGTTAGTTTCGCGGTAGCGTGCATGTACATGCGCAGGGGTGTCACTGTATTGAAACAAATTCGCTCGTGCAGACACCGAGAGACCCCACAGCCGTTTTCCTCGGGCGTTCGATACGCGCGCGCGCGAAACGAATCGACTTCTACCATAGTATCGTCACAGTTCTCGTCGAAGACGTTCCGTGATTTTGCACCCTTGTCGAACTCACAACTAATCGAACACGAGGGTGTACCTTACCTACTTTCCTTCGTTTTCGTTTCCGTCTTTCTCTTCTCTCCCTTCCAGCTACAACCTTTTATTTCCTTCTCACCTATTCCTATTCGTGCTCGTATATGCACCATTCATTTTCTATTCTCATTGCAGCCCCATAAATCCAACACCTTCTCGCACCGCTGGTTACATTCCTTCTCTTATGCCAGTTTTCGAGGATTCTCGGGCAAAACAGGCTGCAATGGCTCGCGAGTGGTGTGCAAAGTGACCAGAAGTAAATTTGTTTTATTCGTCCCGTTGTATATTTTCCTTGGTACCACGTATCCCGATTGAATTTCCAAGTGCGATGCGAGTAACCTCGGTGTCGTGTGCGAGCGATATCCAGGAGCTGCTGCAGGATAGGCCAGATTAGAGGCCTCTGTTTACCCTTCTCTCTCTGCACGCTGTCACTTTCCATACACCTCTCCTTCTCTCGCTCCCTTCAGTCGAAACGCGTCATAGCAACACGATCGTCATCGACGAAAAAAGAACCTATATACACCCTCTGCGACACACATTCACGTCGATTCGCCCTTTGACCCTCGACAAACGAACAAAGCGTGGTCCCATGAGCGTGGAATGTTCGATACACAGAACGATGCGTTCGCTGCGGTCAGGTTCATGGCGAATCGACGCCGAGCCCGTTCCCAACTGAGAGAATCGAAGCGTGGAAGCCTCGCAACGATGAAAGCTACGAATTTCGGTAAGCGGTGGACCCAGAGATTCCAATGATACCCTCGCAAGCTGGCCGTGAGGAATGCAAAGCTTCTCAGAATCCTCCGAGTAACGGCTCCGAGGACAATGGCTTCACTAATCGACCTCGAGTGGCGGGCCTGTACGCGAACCTCTCCAGAGAAGAGCTCGTTCGGTTCTCGGCCGGAGAGGGTGCTCGATCCAGAGACATTCTCGACAAGTCGCCCCAGGAGATAGGCAGCCAGCGAAGTCTGAACCTACCCACGGAGGAATTCGAGCTCCTCGATCGCTCTAGAATCGGAATATCGAGAACACCTCAGCCATCGAGGAGAGGAGAGTTTCGTTACGAGCCTAGGACCACGTTCAACGAGTTCTCGAGACGCGAACATGGATCCAGAGACCATCAGGCTCAGGACGAACGCGGCAGGCTCGAGTGTCGCTCCTTTAGAGAGTCCATCCTCGAGTTTCCGCGCGACCAAGAGGCCTCGTGGCAGGATGCGACCAGAACCGACCCCAGAATATCCACTAGCGATTACATCCTGAAGAAAGATGCATCTTCCTCTCGAGCTTCAGCCTCTGCCTCCATCCTGGTCTCCCCCGCGAGCGAGACCAGCGAGTCCTCGCCTCCGGATGTTGACAAGCCCCCTCAGTACGAGTACGACAACGAAACCCCCTCGCCGATTTTCCTCAGCTACCCTCTCGCGTCCTATGCCGAAGAGACGAAACATAAACAATCCAGAGGATCGATCCTGGACGCCGAACTCGAGTTTACGATGTACGAGGATCAGTTGAGACTCCAGGATAGGTTTAAAGCGGAGTCAGAAAAAGCTTCCGCGTCTCCAGGCTCGACTTCTTTGAGACAGAGAAGACGCAAGGATGATCCTGATGCGGATATCGAGACGTCGGAGGGCCCTTCGAGGTCCACGGTCGCAAGGTTGAGACCTCCTCTGATCGCCACTGCGGGAGCCTCTGCTGATTCCGGAACAGGCGACAGCGGAAGCGCGGAGATCCAGGTGGATCCTCCGGGGACACCTAAGGTGAATCCTGAGGAGGTTTTGGGGAGGAAGCTGGCCAGCGAGGGGGAAAACGGGGGGAAGGCGGCCAGGACGCCGACTGGACACAAGCAGACGGTGAAGTTGTTCACGAAGGAGAGTCTGGATAGGTTGGAGAACAGGACTGTCCAGCTGGTGAGGGACTATGGGTTCCAACCGAAGAGGAGGATGTCTGTTGAGGATGGCGCGGTGCTTCCAAATAAGTTTGAGCCTTTTCCGACTGAGCTGTACGGCAGGCCCCTGGAGGAGATTGATAATTTTATTTATGACGAGGTGAGTGCAAATGGTAGTTCGTAAGAAACTACGTATAACAACTACCCTTATAATTATTAATGAATTGTTCACCATTATGAATCACCATTAGAATTGTCTCGATGGTTTCGGTGTAAAACAATCCGATCTTGATATTATTTTCTGCCTATAGGATACAGAACTACCCTTAAGAACTACCCTTATAATTATTAATGAATTGTTTATCACCATCAGAATGGTCTCGAGAATTTTGGTGTCAAACAATCCGATTTTGATATTATTTTCTGCCTATAGAAAGAACTACCTTATATACAGAACTATCCTTAACAACTAACCTTATAATTGTTAATTCATTATTTTTCACGATTATAATGATTTCTATGTTTTTAAGGGCGTATAATCTGATTCTGATATTAGTTTCTGCCCAGGGTAAAGAATGACCTTATTTTCGAAGCTTCTGTGACAAATTACAGGTGTCTTACAAGAAGCACATTGCATGAAAATAATTACCAAGATAAATATAATATATAAATATAATATAATATAATATATACACATATATAAATAATATAGACAGTAGAAAATAGATAAGAACAGAATAGATGAGTAGAGTTGAAAATTTGACTTTAGGCCAAGTTTTTGGCGATTTTGAACACCGTAGCGTTCTAACGTCCATTATCGTTTACACAATGGCCCACGAAAGTATTCGTAACGCTCTCAAATGAAAGGTTTGACGCTCGACGGCTATAGCGCCAACGCTTTTGTTGGCGGTGCTCGGTTTGATCGTGCGTTCCGATTCGTAGTATTGAAGCTTTTTCTCATAACACGTGGCTAACAGCACAATTTTCACGAGCTACGCACAATAGTGTGGCGTTGCTTAAGCTTCTATAACTCGTAGAATATGGATATCAATAACATGGCATTTTGCAATGCGATAGAATCATTTTCTGAACATTCGTTGTACAGTGGCATATTATTGGTCATAAGTTTGGCGTTCCTCGATGAAATTGTTTGCAACTTTTAGTGATATAGACACGCTATTACCCACAATTTTCAAAAAAAATCCATTGAGATTTGCTGGAATTGTAAATATTTTTCACAAATTTTAGGTGACACAATTTTACAGGGACGCATATTTATGATCGTAAGTTCCGCACTTCCTCAATCAAAAGCGTTTCCATTTTTAAAAGAATACATTGAATTTTATAATTATAAATATTTTATGAAAATTCGTGTGGCACACAATTTTACAAGGGCTTATATTTACGATCATAAGTTCACACTTCCACGATCAAATCGTTTGCAATTTTTAGTGACATTAGTTGAGTTTGAAAGAGTTATAAATATTTTTCGAAAATACAAAATTATCTGTCATACGAAATTTTCGCAAAATATTTCTAACTTCCGCAATACTCAATTGATTCTTTCGAAACTTGGTAAGTAATAGCGTATTAGAATGAAGTCATTTCACGAAAAATTGCAAACGATTTAGTCGACAAAGTGCAAACTTACGTTCATGAATATTCATGATCATAAAATTGTGTGTCACTCCAAATTTCCAGAAAATTTCGTCTGAAGTATTTAATTAAAATATCGCCCCCAACCACTTGTTGTTCAATTCGTACGAAAATTCTGTTATCCATGCACGATTGTTCTACAATTAGTTCGCACGAGGAAGGTTCTACTGTATATGTACAGCGAACAGTGAGCCAGTAAAGTATTCACAACACTCGTAGCTGAAAGGTTTGACGCTCGATTGTTTTACCGCCGCGCAAAGCGGTGACGCTGTTCAGATTTAGTACTGAAAAATGCTATGGCTTTTGCTGGCGGCGCTCCGTTCATCCTGCGTTCGAATTCGTCATCGCTGAAGAGACTTTCCCCTTTGCCGCCAAATGTACACAATAGGCGCGTTTGTACTAGCACCGTTGAATAACTTTTAAGGAATGAAAGATAATTTAATGAAAAAAAAAAAAAAAGAAATGTACTTTTAGATTCTATAGGCTCTTTTGAACCATTATGGAGTATAATACTATATTTACATTTAAGAAAAACAACGTTTTGATAATTATTCTTATTCTATGAATTTTAATTTTCTCACCCAATGTGGAACATATTCTAATCGTTATGAAATAGTACGTAGCACATTTTCTGAGATTGTAACGAAACAATTACCAACGTTGAGTTTTCTACAGTTTACTACCAATTCAATGATTGGTTCAGTTATGGTCTTACGGAACAGAAAACAAAGGCATTAAATATTTAAGGCATGTGTGGTATTTTTCGAAGCATTATCCAAGATGTAGAGATACTAACTTTACACGAACAGAACAAACTTTACACGGACGCTATACATATTTATCTTTTTCCATGACCTAATATTACTTGTAACTATATGCTACTTCGCGGGCAGCGAAAAGTAATAGAAAGTAACGTAAATCGGAATCATTTGATAGATTTGAACATTTTTAATCAATTTTCCATGGCTCTCTTCAGTTCTGTACAGTTTTCTTCGCCTTAGTTTTCTTCTGTGTGAAGAGTTCGAAGAGAGGACGTCTCTCTTCTGCGCGTAACACTTCACTTCTACGCCAACTTTTACACTCATTTCTTCCATAATTTAATAATAAAGCACTGACAGCTATTTTCCAAAGAAGCTAAGTCTCTCTTCTTCTCCTAAAAAATCTTAGAATTTATTCCTAATGCGTTTTACTCGTGTTTGTTAATTCAGTCGAATGGATTGTAGAAATCATATATATATATGTTTAAGCTTCTACATTTCTACTAAAACACATTCTCACTGCTCTTAAATGCATATTTACCAGATTTCAGTTTTAAATCGTTTAAACAGTGGCAGATGTCCCTAATTGTGCTTTAATTACACCTCAGACTCGTGCACCATTTTCGATAAGCAATCTTGCGTTGTGAATGTGCCATTATTATAATTGCGCATATATATTCTATATATAATGTCTCGAACACACTCTTATGAAGTAATAATATTTTTTAGGTACTCTCATTTTTTTGCCTTCTGCATTCCTGCCTTCTGCATTCCTACATTGCATTATTGTTTAAATTTAAATTTATTCAATTTAGTCAGTTTATATAGGATTTCCTAAACATACATTTCTATCCATCAATAATATTTTCAGGTGTTTCAATTATTTCCTTTTGCAACAAATTTTTTACAGCGCAGGACAAAATGACAGTTCCGCTATCGTGATTGTTCGTATCTAAAGACGCATGTAAGGATAAATATATATAGACGTTTTATGGACTCTGTATATCGCACGTGCTTTTCTACGCGAACACACTAGAGAATGGCTCCTCGTGGAACGAGACATTTTTGAATGAGAACATGGAAAGAAATGTAAACAGAAGCTAAAATAGGTGGACAAAAAAAAAAGTGATAGCCCATTCGAGAAGTTTGCGCGTCTTAAATTTTGTATTAGTTGTTACTGAGGAGGAACATCAAGGAAAGAAAGAAGCATTCGGTACGCGAGCATTTCAACGTCGAAGCCGATTCGAATTGAAGCATTTTGAGATCGAAGTTGTTTAGAATCGAAGCACTTCAGAATGGAACAATTGCAGTGTTTATATTTATATCGAGGTACTTTAAGATTGGAAGCATTTTGTTACCCGAGCATTTGACATCGAAGCCTCTTGTGATTAAGAGTCGTGCGAATTGTTTATGAATATCACTAACACTCGATCAGAATCGCGGAGAAACTCGTTAGATATTTTTTGCCAAAAGATCAGACCTTGCTTTTATTTTTCACGGAGTTGTACTTTCATCCTGATTATCCAGTAGTTTCAGCTGGCCTATTAGAAGAATAGACTCTTTATGACGAGATGAAAATGAGAAGATAGAAGGACAGAATGAAGGCAGTGGAGCGCGTATCGTCCTGAGGGTCTGCTATTGGAACTCATCAGTAAGGCTACCTAACAGGCCTTGCCTTAGACGCCCAGATGCTTAGAGGTCGTTTAGGAATTGTATAGAGTAAGAAAATTAAATGGGAACGCTCGAGTGTTGCGAAATTTGGTGGATAGTAGCGTGTTAGTGTGAGGTAATAATATCACTAACAATTGTAAACGATTTGATTGAGGAAGTCCAAACTTACATAAGTCTCTGTAAAAATTGTGCGACATCCCAAACTTTCGAAACATATTTATAACTCTCGCAAAACCCAACGCATTCTTTTGAAACTTGGTGTACGGTGGTGTGTTAGCGTGAGATAATATCACCGAAAATTGTAAACCATTTGATTGAAAAAGTCCAAACTTATGATTATCGATACAAGTCGCTATAAAAATTGTGCGACATCCCAAACATTCGAAAAATATTTATAACTTCCGCGATACTCGATGGATTCTTTTGAAACTTGGTAAGTAATGACGTATTAGAACGAGGTCATTTCACGAAAAATTGCAAAGAATTTCACTGATGAACGGCGAACTTGTGCTAATAAATATGGATTACCATAAAATTGCCTGTCGCATTGCATAAGGTCACCGCATAATTATTTCAAAGAGTTGAAACATGATACGATGCGAGCGAGTATGATTATCGCAAACTACCACCCGAACAAATTTTACTTCAGCAAATAAAATATAAACGCCAGTTTCAAATGACAGAATCGCGCTGAAAAAGAACACCACCGTGTAATTGTGCACGAGTTCAATTATAATCGCCGATAGAACACAGGAGCGACCGTGTTACGTAGTTTCATTATTAAGTTTAACCGTCGAAAGTAAATTACGAAAGAAATTGTCGGACAAAAGAGAAATATTTAAATAAACCAAGGAACGAAGTGAAAGATGGAAGTGAACGTTGGAGTTGACGTCGTTAGTGACGCAAGGTTGAGGGTTGCGAGTGAAATTGATTTATCGCGGCTTGGAGACCGGAGATTGAAGGAAAGCAAACCATTTTGAGTGTTAATATGTCGGAATTAGACCAGAAAAAAATGCTGAGTCGCGGAGGAATTCGTTTACCCTGCATTACTGACGATCGCAGGGATCATTTCGAAATGAACCAAATAGCGTTTGTCTTCGATGAATATCCCCCTGTAATTCCAGTCGTTGTTCACCGTTCCGTTAACATGAATCTTCGATTAAATTATAGCTTGGCATAAAATTTTTAATTAAAAGTGGCGTTAAAGAAAACCAGTTACTCGAAAGTAACTCGTAAAATATTGGGTTTCTGAAAATTTTACAAGAGAGCCTTTTTCTAGGCAATTAAATTATCCACAAAAATTGTTCTATACGATTGTTTTGTAACATCGATCCTTTTGTAGATATTCGTTTTTTTTTGTCTGTTATATCTGAAATATTAAGAAACAAATCTTTCCCAAATAACTTTCAATTTCAATTGCAATGTCAATTTTGAATTTAACCTGTCGATCGTTACCTATTTCAGACGTTTTGCGTGGTGTCGAAGAGGTTCCGTAAAAACTACATACACAGATTCACAGCGACGAACAGCTGGTTCATATTTTCTCCATGGAACCCCATAAGACGTTACTGTATTTTTCTGAGCACGAACCAGTACTTCGATTACGTGGTTATGGCTACGATAATATTAAATTGTGCCTTCCTCGCTATGACGGAGACCATCGAGGAAGCCGAGTAGGTATTGCAAAAATTAACCCTTTGGCTGCGCGACGAACAATCGAATTTTCAAAAAAATATCACTTCATAGAGAACGATAAGACGAAACATTTTTCTATTTACCGTTTATTCGTACGGCGTTTAATTTCTAAAATAAAAATTAAAAAGTGAGAAGACCTATTTTTCAAAATTCAATTACAAAAGAATTTTTAAGTTTTCAATTTCTTGAGTTTTTAAACATTTCTCTGAGTCCAATTTTCGAGGACGAGTACATACTCCCTTCGCAGTCAAAGGATTGATCACGAAACTTCGATTTCGGCTATTTCTGACCTCCTCTTCCACATATATAGACACACAAGATACCTCGGAACAAACAATTAAACAATTAAATATCGTCAGAAAAGGCTCACTTACTCTGAAACACATTATTTGTCCTAAATCAAAGACTCTTATTTCTCCAAAAATTATCAGTCATTTACAAGTATCTTACTACGAATTATATTATTTTAATATCCATAAAATACGTAGTGGTTTTTCGAAGACTATATAAGGGAACTTTTTTTTAGGAACGTAAATTATCTAGAAAAAAATGTTGTATTCAAATTTGGACACGAATGTCGCCTAAGCTAGTCCAATGGACAATAACAGACATTTGAGTTGTTACTTTCGTTTCAGATATATATTCCTAGCTATATACACAGCCGAAATGGTAATAAAATCCATAGCTAAGGGATTCGCCCTGAACAAGTACACTTATCTGCGAAATCCATGGAACTGGTTGGATTTCGTGGTGATCACTAGTGGATACGCTACCATAGGCATGGCCGTAGGAAATTTAGCTGGGCTGAGGACCTTTCGAGTACTGAGAGCCCTCAAGACCGTTTCAATTATGCCTGGTAAGGGAATGCAATAGGAGCACGAGAATTATAATATTTTACGCGATCAATTATACTGTCGGGTTGTGGTAACAACTTAGACAAAAACAGTGTGACATTATAAATCTAAGAAAACTTGAGATCCTTAGACTTCGAACCCTTAAATATCGATAGTTTAATTGTTTCGTACAATTGTAAATATATAGAGACTCGAACTCTTTAAATTTTACAGATTTGTCAGTTATAATTTTTTAATTATACTGTTGACCTCTTTAAACTTTAGATTTATAATCGTGAAATATAATTAAAATATCAATATTTAAGGCTTCGAGATCTAAGGATCTCAAGTTTTCTCAGATCTATAATGTTATACTGTTAAAATATGACGATTTGAAGCACTGAAATCTAGCGATCTCGAGTTTTTTTTTTTTTTTTTTTTTTGTTTTTTTATTTATGATCTATTGACGCTTCGAAATCCAAGGGTGTCAAGTTTTCCTAGATTTATCGATCCAAATTTGTCTGATTTGATTCTTCGCAGGCTTGAAGACCATCATCAACGCATTGTTACATAGTTTTAAGCAGCTTGCCGAAGTGATGACGCTCACGATCTTTTGTCTTATGGTTTTCGCGCTTTTCGCCTTGCAAGTTTACATGGGCGAACTACGAAATAAATGTGTAAAAAGTATAGAATCTAATAATACTCAAGTCGATTGGAAAGAGTAAGTATCGCTTGATACGTGGTACCAGCGTGTTTACATTTTTTGCACGGCTTGTGAGCGGCGAGGCGAAGAATGACACCTCGTTGAGCCTCAAGAGGCATTAACCGACGTCTTCTGTCGTCCACAGGTGGACTTGGAATTCATCCAACTGGGCATTCGACGAAGACGAGGAGCCAATAATCTGTGGTAACGCAACCGGTGCAAGGTTCGCTGAACTTCCTTTGTCAAACCGTTTCAAACCCCTGTGGGATATCATTGTTTTCTTAGTTTGTTCTATTAAAAACGATTCGATTGTTAGAATTTCGTGGTTTAAAGTCGGAAGAAATACTATTAGAATGCAATGACTTTGAAGCTCTGGATTGTAGCCTGAGAAATTTTGCCTTGCAGACACTGCAACGAAAGCTACATTTGCCTTTGCGTGGGCCCGAATCCAAACCACGGGTATACAAACTTTGACAATTTTTTGTGGTCGATGCTCACCACCTTTCAATTGATCACTCTGGATTACTGGGAAGATGTCTACAATAAGGTATTTCGTCCGTTCTATTATTCTAAATCTATTTATTGTGAAAAAATGTGTTTGGCCACAAATTAGTCAATAAGACTGAAAATGCCCTGAATGACATCGGTATTATTATTTCTAAATTTCTATCTTGAACGTTTCAAACTTGCAAGTCTGTATATCAGAACCACCAAGACTGAACTTGTCTTGTTTGAAGATATTATATAAAATAAGGGATGGTTAAATTACTCGAAGTAAAAAAAGAATTAGAGAATTCATCCATGTGTGTTGCAACTTAAAAATTAATAGAATATTCACATGAATAATGGTAAAGGTACAATGTAATTGATTCGCAGGTATTGTCGGCGTGCGGACCTATCAGCGTCTCGTTCTTCACGGTGGTCGTGTTTTTTGGCTCATTTTACTTGATCAACCTCATGCTCGCCGTAGTTGCGCTTAGCTACGAGGAGGAAGCTGAAATTACAAATGAGGTAAACGAGCACTTCCAGTCATCAACGTTGGTCAACCATCAGATTTACTGTAAAATTGCTACCATTTAACGCTCTTCTTCCAATTATTAGGAACGAAGGAAAGATTTAACCGACCATCGCGAGGACTCGACGTTTAGTTTCGACCCGACAAGAATCAATGTAAAGACTCTTGCTAAAGAGAAACAGAAGAAATTGGATGCGAGGAAAGGTGTCCTTCTGAGTAGTTACACGCGTAAGAAGGTACGCAGAAGAAGACGTGGAAGAAGTAATGCTGGTTCCAGTATACCTGGCCAAGACAAGACTGGATCTGTACAGAGCAGGTATATTTACGCAGCATGTCACACTTAACTCTGCCATACTAACACGTTCACTGCCAAATAACTCGTGAAAATTTATACGAGTCCAACACTTTCTTTTTACACAACTGAAAATTATTTTTGTTGAACTTAAACTAGTACTTATTTTTGCAATCCTGTGCAATCCTGTGCAATGACGCGGCGATCAACGTGTTAATTATCTTGGGTGGTTTTTCTAATAGAATAGATGCCAGAGGAAAACATTTGGTTTTAGGGAGAGGGCGATATTGTGATAGGAAACTTTCTTCCACGGTCATAGCTTTTAAAATTTCAAGGCAATTGGCGTATTTTTTTTTTTTTTTTTTTTTTTTTTTTGTTTCAACTGGATGGATTATTTTCATTAGTGTAATATTGTATAATATTATATCATAATACCTTGAAATTTTGAAAGCTATGACCTTGGACAAAAGATTTCCTATCACAATATCGCCTCCTCCAAACCAAACAATATTTTTCTTCGACATCTATTTCATTTTACAAAAAAAAAAAAAAAAACATGGGATTCACAAGAAAGAACTTATTGAATTCTTATAGCGTTCAATCATTTGTTAATGGTGCTAGATCCGTGACGCCGAGCCCGAGTCCCAGCCCAAGGCATTCCAGTGTTCGACCATCTCATCTACTCCTGCACAATGTCAATCCTCAAGCAGTGGAGAACAACACTGTCCACAGACTAGCGCCCAATCGCGGAATGCTTCACTCCAGGCAGGCAAGTAACAACAGTAATCAACAATCGTCGTTAGACGACTCCGGAGTGGTGGACGACCACGACGGTGACGATGTCGCAAGCGTGGATGAGCACGACAAGCAGGATAACAAAGAATCGAAGACGGATTGGCAGGAGAATTCGTTCGCTAACAACAACACGGATATTGTTGTCGACCCTAATACCAAAGGCTCGGGAAGGACTGACGTAGATACCGAAGGTGAAATGGGCAGTGGACGAGAAAAATCAATAGCCACGCGTTCTGGATATATTCGAGCGCCCATCAACGTTCCTGCTTCCCTTGGCGCTGGGACCACTCGGGAAATTAGGGTGTTCAAGTGCAACGGTGTCAAAACGAAGAAACAAATGTACACCTTACCGCCAGAATATTTATCGCACATTGTTATTTTAGGTAACTGAGAACGTTACGTATGTGGGTGTCGAGACGTACTTACTTACGTTACAATACTTTATTTACTTTCCCGTAGATGATCTTCCAGACAGAAACTGCGAAAAGTGCATGCAATGCTGCGTAGACTACGAAGGCTGGCTACGTTTTCAGAATTCTCTATACAAGGTAAGTATAGAACGAGAAAATTACCATCGAGAAAGAAGCCATCGTCGCCATCGTCAAAAAATACATAAAAGTACAAAGTATCGATATTTTATTTCAATTATTCCTGATAGCTAGTGGCGGTGCCCTCCCTTAAAATCGAACTCCTTGAAATGACTCCTTCGAAAATGAAGTTATCCTCTTTTACATACTCTTTGAAAGGAATCGAACTAATAAGAGTATGAATTATATGCTTGGAAAGAATTGTACACTATTGTTAATTCACCTATAATTCACCGTCGAAAACCATATATCAATTTTCAAACATTTATCTAGAAAATTACTATTACTTAATTTCCACGTGACCTCAACTCCCTTAACTTTAGACTAACGAGTGGTCTGTATCCAGGTAGTGAGAGATCCGCTATTTGAATTGACAATCACACTGTGCATCGTCCTGAACACTGGCTTCCTGGCGATGGAGCACCACGGGATGAGCGAGCCCATACGCCAGGCGCTCAACATCGGCAACAAGGTGTTCACCAGTATCTTCACCTTCGAGTGCTTGCTGAAATTATTAGCCTTGAGCAAAGACTTCTTCGCAAACGGTTGGAACAATTTCGATTTGATAATAGTATCAGCGTCCCTGATAGATCTCGCCTTCGAACTGGTGGACGGTCTCTCCGTGATACGCGGTTTAAGGCTCCTGCGAGTGTTGAAACTGGCGCAGTCCTGGACGACGATGAAGGTCCTTCTCAGCATTATCATTTCTACGATAGGCGCCCTTGGTAACCTCACCTTGGTATTGGTGATCGTAATTTACATATTCGCCGTGATCGGCATGCAGTTGTTCAGCAAAGACTACACTTTGGACAAGTTTTATCCAGATCCTGTACCTCGATGGAACTTCAACGATTTCTTTCACTCGTTCATGATGATATTTCGCATACTGTGCGGAGAGTGGATCGAGCCGCTGTGGGACTGTATGAGAGCCGAGAAAGAGGACGGATTCGGAGCTTGTTTCGCCATATTTCTACCAGCTTTGGTGATGGGCAATTTCATGGTCCTGAATCTCTTTCTCGCGTTGTTGCTCAACAGTTTCAATTCCGAGGAATTGAAGCAGAAGAAAGAGGAGGTTGGCGAAGACTCGAAACTCGCGAGATCGTTCGACCGTATTCGCTCGATTATGCGGAAGAACAAGTGCTCGCGGATGGCCCAAGGCGCGATAAAGGCGAAAGGACGGGATCCTCAGTTGGAGAAGGTGGTTCGACGGATAATAGACAGGTCAGACAACGAGACCACGTACGCCATTCAAGAGACCGTGCTCACTCTTCCGAAAGATAACGTTTACAATAGATCCTATCAAGAAAGTTTGAATCAACCCGTGTTTTCTTACGATCCTACGTACGCTCAGTCCCAGTTGAAGGACGACGAAACCGACGAAAGCAATTCCATCATCGACAAGCAGTCCGAGTCCCAAGAAAGCAATCCAGAGGAATGCCAGGATCTCGAAGTAACCAAGTACTCGTCTCTAAGCAAAGCGCCTGTGGAGGAGAGGACTGCGATGTTGCATCAGGAGGACCCCTTTCTCAAACCTGAGGAACGTGTACCGAAACGACCGTGGCACGCGCTTGTTAGTTACGTCGATGAACTCACCGTTGGCGGTAGAAGAGACTGCAAAGGGAAGTACATAGATGGGTTGGGATCATTCCCGGGTTTTGGAAGGTCCAATCGACGGAAGGAACCTCAAGACTGTTTTCCACGGCAGTGCTATCAAAAGTAAGAAATGCATTCTGTTATTTTTCACACGTTAAACGCTGCGCTGGTCCCAGTCACTTCGCGCAGCATCTCCGCTTTGTGCGGTGTTTCGTTAACGGCGTCTCCTCTTTGTGCGGTGTTTCGTTAACGGCGTCTCCTCTTTGTGCGGTGATTCGCAATAGACGCGCGCGTAATGAAGACATTAACACGTGGATCGCCAAACAAATATTCTTAAAAACATTCGTATTAAATTGTATTTAGCTTATTGGATTCTAACATCATTTAAATTCATTTCCTTTGATGCTTAACTCTTGGAATTAATTTGTTTACTTCTTCGGTGAAAAGCTCTATCACCCATATATAGGCGAAGTGTTAAATAGTCTTAAACAAAAATTTCTGCCTGACAGAACCACCGCGGTGTTTAACGTGTTAAGTCTGTTCCAGCACAGGTGGATATCGATGATAATGATCCTATGCTGTTCTACACAGATGTAGCTGCATCGACAAATGCGTCGCAACGGCCATCGGCAAAAAATGGATAAAACTTCGCACAGTGGTTCTCTCTGTCGTTGACACACCCGGATTCGAATGGATGATTTTAATATTAATTTTCGCATCTTCCATAACGCTCTGTTTCGAAGATATATACCTAGATGACAATCCCTTTTTGAAGAGAATTCTCTATTGGACCAATCTTGGCTTCTGCGCGCTTTTCAGTATCGAGATGCTACTTAAGTGGTTAGCTCTGGGTTTCTGCAAATATTTCACAAGTTTTTGGACAATCTTGGATTTTATAATCGTTTTCGTAAGTAGAACAGTTATCAATCGAATACCAGTATCGATGTCGATCGTGCGTGTGCGTGTATTTGCGTGCATGCGTGAACAGAGACACGTACGTGAACGAGCGCATGTAACATTACATCGATTTTGCTGCATGTGTTTATTCTTTTCGCTAATCGCAATTTTCCTGTCTCGATCTCGCTGTTTGTGTCGATATTTGTGTCTTCATATCGTGTCCGTAGGTATATTATTTTCTTAACTTGTACAAATTATCAACAAATATGTGCGAACATCTTTCGATATTTTAACACTGGTTTTAATCATTTGAGATCTTGAAGTATATACTCGGCACATTTCCTGACACTGTTTAACCTTAACACTATATTTATAACGTTAAGGTATTTATAGAAGTATTTATAGCGTTAAGATATTTGTACACTATATTTATAGATCATAATACGCAACATATCTTTCTGAAAGTCGTACGAAATCGCAAATTTGACTCTTCAAAATGTAAAACAGGTTCTACCGAAGAAATCGTATTAATGACGAAAATGTGATATTTAAAAGTGATCTATATACAGTGTTCCATCGTTGAGATAAACAATAAACACGTCTCTTTTGAGTTGGTGTCAGTGATAACTCGACTACTGTTCGTCCAATTTTTACGAAAAGGTATAGTGAAACGAAGTATAAACGAATATTTTCCCATGATAAAAATCTTTGAATGAATGAATTGACAATGAGATACCGCGTGATAAGGATATACATATGTATCGCCGATGCGTTTCGACTGTGAGAGTGCGATGACGCCTAGTGGTTACCATGGTAACAAGTGCGTCTCTACTATGAAGTAGAGAGGACTCTCTACTTTAAAGAGGTGTCTCTACTATAAAGTAGAAAAATGCATTTACCCACATTCCCTCAAACAGAGGAAGTAGTGTGGGACACGCCTCTCAGAAGGAGAGGAATACCCGCTAAAACTCCACGGTAGCCGGATTCGGCGCTGTAGGGGGTAAATTAAATGAAGGGTCCAATGGACTGGTTCATCCAGGGGCCCACAATTTTGTTAAGACAATCCCTCTCCACATCAGCTGTTCAGATGTCGGAGACTGCTGCTTTTGACGTTCGTCTTGTTTGAGAAGAGGACGTACATTTAGCTTTTCAACACGTGCTCTTTTAGAACACTTAGTGGTTGAGGTCTCAAGGCCTTGGTCCTCAACGAGTAGAACCGTTGAACACATAGTGATTCAGGGCGACTAAATAGCTTATTGAGCACAGAATTGAAAAGGAGGACTTCAAGGGTTGAGTGTCTCTAGGACTTCCGTCCAACTCCAGGCCTTAGCGCTGAGAAGAAGACGTCCACTGAGGTCCTCAACAAATAGTTTCTTAGGACACTTCGTGAATGTGGACGTCCGGATAGCTTACGTACGGAGTACCAGCGTGAATACGAGACCTCACGGTTGAGTGTCTCGGTTCTTAGTCCAGATCCGGACCTTGATACCGAAGACGAGGGAGCCCCCTAAACTTTTCAACATATCACGCATTAGAACACTTAAGGCGAGGACGTCCATGTAGCTTATTATATCGTAATCAACTTCGGTTTCTGCTACAAGAAGACAGTCGACTTTCTATTCTTTAATTATCCGGTGCCAACCGACGCGTGTCCGGTATGAAATTATTCCATTTGCATTTATTCCTGAGAATGATGACTCTTTTGGTTGTTAGTCTGAAATGTGTAGGCATGTTGACTGCTTGTGATATTTCGTTCTACTATTTAAAGCGATACGATCCTTCTTGACAACTGAAGTCTGCTTTTGTTTTCGTTCGTACGGTCACGCGATTCGTAATAATCGTCAACACGAAAGAGCATGATCTAAAGTTGGACCGTTTATTTGCGGAGAACAAAGATGGAAATTAGAAAAAGTGACCTGTTGCTGGTTTTTTTTTTTTTTCTTTTTTTTTTCTTGTCGCATTCTCGCGGAGGAATTTTTCACCATTTGGCTGAGTAATATGTTGTGACTGTCTTATTTATGTTTTTCTTTTCTTTTTATTTCGCTGTTTACTTTGTTTCCTTTCTGTACGATATTTTCGCGTATTGTTTCCATTACTATAAAGTTTGTCTTTTGTATTTTGGTTATTCAGAAAGGTCGGCCTGACCATCGCTGCTGAGTCGTACCGTGTCCCCGATCATCCGAGCTTGGTGGGGAACGTGGATGGCTTGGTGGCGACGATATGGAACGGCGTTGGCGGATTTCCATCCTGTTAAAGTGGGGTTTCGTCGATGTAACGAGGAACGTTGTCGTGACGGGGTGTTATGTGTTGTCCGCTTGCAGTCACGCCGAGTTCAAGCAATGCCTGGTCGAGGTGAAACACATTTTAAACAAGTTTCGGCCAGGGCTGAACCTGGGGAACTGTAATTTAGGGGCAGGAGGCACAAGATATTTGATTAATTATTTTCAAAATAGATTTCAGATTTATTTGGCTACAACAGCGCCACCTACGTCTAGGTGTCATTTTTTAATCAGAGAATGTTACTCTTCGTGAAAAACTAATCGTTTTTCATATTTAACAGTTTTCACCATCTGTGATAGTTTTCGAGAGATTTAATTAAATCCGAGGGTACCCCTTGAACATGAATATCAGTGTACCTGTGCTCTACCTGTGTGCCAAGTTTCGTTAAATTTTAAGTGTTACTGTCGTGTCGCGTCTACTTGCCGAAGTAATCTGTGTCTGGAGTAGGATCAAAAAGAAGAAGAAGAATTTGTTGAAGAAGACTTGGAGCGTGGCCTTATTTGTGATTTTTCTCATACCATGTACTCGGATATATACTTGAATAAAAAGCAACTAAGACACTCGTCCCACGTTAATTATCCTTCTCCTATTATCTATAAAATAACAGTATTACAACAGTATACACAATTATTTCCCGTTTCTTCCTCGAATTTACAATTTATAATTTTCTAATTATTGAAATCTCAGGCTTTTTCCATAAATGATTTCTTCCACGCTTCCACGCTGATATATTCACGCCACTTTAACGCACGTAAACTTGTCTACTAATTGCCACGTACGCTTTCTGAAACAGGTATCGACATTTAGCCTGTTGATAGAAGAGAACGAGAACCTGAAAGTGTTGAGGTCGCTGAGGACTCTGCGAGCACTGAGACCACTGAGAGCCATATCCCGATGGCAAGGCATGAGGGTGAGTCCTGTCCGCTAGAATCGTTCGCCAGATACTGGCAAATGGCTTGAAAGCTAGAAGTATTCGCTTCTGTTTCTGCTAGATCGTAGTGAACGCGTTGATGTATGCGATACCCAGTATATTCAACGTGCTCCTCGTCTGTCTCGTGTTCTGGCTGATATTTTCTATTATGGGTGTACAATTTTTCGGCGGCAAGTTTTTCAAATGTATCGATGAGAACGGAGAATTGTTAGATATATCGGTAAGATGAACATTTTCCCTTCGGTATCATCCTAAACGAAATGTTACCACCCGATGCAGTCAGCCGAGCAATCAGGCGAATCGGCTGATAGCTGAATGTTACTTCCCAGGTTATAAACACGAAGGACGATTGCTTAAGGACGAACTACTCATGGGAGAACAGTAAAATAACGTTCGATCACGTTGGGATCGCTTACCTGGCTCTGTTTCAAGTAGCCACCTTCGAAGGCTGGATGGAAGTGATGCAGGACGCCGTTGACGCTAGAGGCGTTGACCTGCAACCTCAGAGAGAGGCAAACATTTATGCGTATTTCTACTTTGTGATATTCATTGTCTGCGGCTCATTTTTTACACTGAACCTCTTTATCGGAGTTATTATAGACAACTTTAACATGCTGAAGAAAAAGGTAAGCGTTGAACTGTTGGTGGAGCCGGTATGCTTCAGGAATAATTCTTAACACGTTCTGTGCCGCGGTGGAATTTTTGTATTTCCAATTATATGGTTGCGTGGGACACCTATCTATCTATCTTATCATATCAATACTATTCATATTATAAATGTCATAGTTAATGTTACAAACTTACACTGTTGTATATATATATATATATATATATAGAATTGTCACAGGTTAATCAAAACCTGTGACAACTTGAGAAACACACTGTTATACCTCGTTAATTTGCATGTATAAGAAATAGTTTAGATATATCTTGGTCATTTGTACGTAGATATTACTGAACTTACCTTCGCACTTAACATTTCCTCGAGAAAAATCTCCGCAAGACATACCTGACCTCTTGGGGGAGCCTGGGCGTGGCGTGGAATGTCCGGCACCGCCCACAATGCGATGCAGGACCTCCCACTAGAGTTTCCGCGGTGCTTATAGACGCACACGCGACAGGAGTGGGGGTAGAGGGCGTTCTCTTCTCACCGAGAGGAGAAACAGAGGACGTTCTCCGCTCCTACGCCACGCCCACATCCAGAGAGGCGTGGTTTACGTCCCCTACATCCCCTTCGAAACACTAAAATCTTCGCTGTCTTAGTGTGTCTTACCGTGTACGCATTAAGGGGGGCCCTGAGAACGAAAACGACGCAATTTTCAGTGCCTCCAGAAAAGTTTGATGTTGAGGTGAGTTTCTCCGTTGTTCAGCCTGAAAATAAGTAATATTTGTGATTTTTTTTTTTTATCGTTGGTTTATCTATAATACACATGAATTTTTTTTAATAATATAACGCGGAAAGAATTTGACTTGTAAACTATCGTTTGGAGGCGTGTAAAAGACAGACAAAGGTGCAGAATTCAAAAAGATTCTTATCTTAAGTGTGCCTTAAGGTGACGTTTGATCAAACTCGCGTGGTAGATCGTTCTCCAAGAAATATTTAACACGTATTTTTTTTTTTTTTTCATCGGCAATCGTCCATATTGAAGGGGTGAAAACAGTCCCTAAAGTTGAGGGTCAATGCCATGTTTCTTTAAATATCTTGAAAACTAGAGGAGCTAGTTAAATGATAGATAAATTATTAGTTTTTCTAAAAAAAACATACGTGTCAAATATTTTTTTGAGCATTACCTACCACATGAATTTGATAAAAATCGGCGTGTGACAATCGGATACGTTCTTTCGTAAGTAAGGAGTTTAATGATAAGGCAGTAATAGTATTATTATGTAATAAAATTTAAACTGCATTCGTAAAGGTACATACAATTTCGTACAATTTAAAAGAGAATGAATTTTTTTGAGCCAACAATGTAGAAACCCTCCTTAAGGTAACGGTGACCCACGAGGCACGGAACGTGTTAATTGTGCAATACGCAAAGCAACATTTCTTCTTTCTTCCCCCATTTCTCCTTATTTCCAGTACGAAGGTGGAGTGTTAGAAATGTTTTTGACCGAAAGTCAAAAGCACTACTACACTGCCATGAAAAAACTCGGCCGGAAAAAGCCTCAAAAGGTGATAAAGCGTCCGATGAATCAGATACTCGCAATGTTTTACGACCTATCGAATTCGCGCAGGTAAATGTCTTTTTTTCACAAATAATCTATCTTTCGTAAGAACCGTTAACTTTCTCTGTTCAAATGTTATTACATTACTTACTAATAATATTATTCAAAAGAACAAATTCGGTCTAGAATTAAAGTTTCGTTTCAATGATAATTACGCACGTGTTCGTTTTCTCTGATCGCGATCTAATCGATCAACAACTGCGATATTTCCAGATTCGAAATAGCAATTTTCATTTTGATATTTCTCAACATGCTGACTATGGGAATCGAGCATTACGATCAGCCCCATCCGATTTTCTTCGTCCTCGAAGTGTCCAATGCGTTTTTCACCACTGTTTTTGGATTAGAAGCGATCGTCAAGATAATAGGACTCCGTTATCATTATTTCACGGTGCCCTGGAATTTGTTCGACTTCCTCCTAGTGCTGGCTTCGATTCTAGGAATATTAATGGAGGACATTATGGTAGACTTCCCAGTGTCCCCGACGCTCCTGCGAGTAGTGAGAGTGTTCAGAATCGGTAGAATCTTAAGGCTAATTAAAGCTGCTAAAGGTATTCGCAAACTGCTCTTCGCTCTGGTAGTCAGTCTTCCAGCGCTGTTCAACATCGGCGCACTTTTAGCCCTGATTACTTTTATTTACGCCATCATCGGCATGTCGATCTTTGGCCACGTTAGAAAACAAGGCGCGCTTGACGACATGGTGAGCACTTAAAAAATTAATTCAACGTTGATGCTTCTCCTGTCAACGCGTTGAACGTCACGCCGCGATCCCAAACTGAAACGACATTGAACTTTTCATTTACTCTACCCCCATTCCTACGTGGTAAAGGTTAATCAACATCGTTCAGCTGTTAATATTATCGATATTTGATATTATTCAGCTTTTAATCAAAAAAATAATATATTTAATTTCCATCGAATAATAATTAAACTGTGAATTTTTATGAAAAATAAGATGCAAATGAGTTTACAAAAATTGAACGTAGCTATTAATTCATTTAGATCTGCAAGTATTATAATACGAACTGTACTTTCAATTTTTGTTTGTATCATCGAATACTGTATGAATTTCGTAGTTTCTTACATATTCAAATTTCCTATAAATCCATACAAATTCGCAGTCTAATAATAAATTATATAATAGAAGTAGTTATAACTTTAATGGAATATATTATTACAATCGCACAGGATCTGCACTGACGCAAAAAAAAAAAAAAAAAAATAATATGCATGCGTGAGTGGAGGCATCCCTGGTATTACTGCAGAGCATGCGTTAGCAACAGCATACAATAGCATAATTTAGCATGATACAGCATAACACGATACATAACGATACAGGACAAAACGACACAATATATAAAGATACAGCATGACGGAATATTCCAGCATAATTGGCACAATTTCTTCGTACTTCTATTATTCTTCTATTAATTTATCGACCAAGTTCGTCAATTTTGCGATCGTTTCAAATAGAACGCTGACGCAAAGACAAGTGCGCACGCGTGAAGTTTGAAGCGAGGCGCGGATTAGAGAAAAAGGTTCAGTGACGGTTCCTAGGGGCCAGCTTTGCGTCCAACGCGTTGACTCTGCTTTCTAACACCTACGAGACGAGTCACTAACGATTAGTCACTAACAATTAGTGACCCGTCTCGTTGAGATTGGACTATATTCAAACACCATATGCTGATCACAACTTTCTCGTACTCTCCATCCCCTTTTCTTTATCCTTAGGTAAATTTTGAGACTTTTGGTAGAAGCATGCAATTACTATTTCGATTAATGACATCAGCTGGTTGGAACGATGTTTTGGAATCGCTGATGGTACAACCGCCGGACTGTGACCCGACCCCCACCTCCCGGCAGTTGAACGGAAATTGCGGATATCCCCTCCTGGCAATAACTTATTTTACTTCCTTCATCATAATCAGTTATATGATCGTTATCAACATGTACATCGCCATTATCCTCGAGAACTTTAATCAGGCTCATCAAGAGGAGGAGATCGGTATCGTCGAAGACGATTTAGAAATGTTCTACATACGGTGGTCCAAGTGAGAATTGTTTCCTTGTTTACGATCGGTGCTTTCCAATCATCCGCTACGAAATAATTATATTACTTACTTTTAAATTAATTCAAACTTCCCGCGTCCTTCGACGCTTTGAAAATTGCGCGTATTACGTGTATTACAACTATCTGATATATCGAATAGTAATTTTAATTTCAACATTGAAATTTGCGAAAAGCTAATTTTTAAAAATTTCGATTATGTTAAAAAAAAAAAAAGAAAAAAAGAAACCCACAAATCACCGAATATCTGCAGAGATATCGATTCCGTGATAAATTTGTATAGAACGTTATCTGTAGGTAATTTGATTCTCTAGAAAAGAGCTCCCTTGCGATTTTCTAAAAACCATTATCATACGAGTCATTTGCGAAGAACAAAGTTTTAAAAATATCAGATACATATAAGAAACGAATAATTTGTAAGGAGATCGGTTTTATGAAAAACGTGTATTAAACGTTTTGTATAGATAATTTAATTCTCTAAAAAGTATCTTGCTTGTGTAATTTTCTAAAAGCCAGTATTTTAGTCGCGCGCAACGTTCCACTCTGTGTTAAGTATCGTTAATCAATTGGAAAGCACTCGATAGCGTTACCCTTCTGTCTAAATCCAGGAAACCTGTGTCTAACGCAATGAAATTATGATTGGTCCCTAGGTACGACCCACATGCGACACAATTTATAAATTTCTCGCAGTTGAGCGATTTCATAGCAAGCCTAGACCCACCCTTAGGAATATCGAAGCCAAACATGGTGGCGTTGGTTAGCTTCAATCTTCCTATCGCGAAGGGTAATAAGATTCATTGTCTGGACATTCTCCACTCACTTGTCAAGCACGTTCTCGGACACGTTGAGGAGTCCGAGGACTTCCGAAAGTTACAGGAACAGATGGACATTAAGTTTAAGAAACAGTTCCCGACGCGCAAGGAACTCGAGATCGTTTCATCGACGAGGATGTGGAAGCGTCAGGACAAAGCAGCTAGATTGATTCAACGCACTATCAGAGAATATATAACGTAAGTGAACTTTCAACGCGATCCAATAGAGGACTCTTTTCGATGCTTCAAATGCCTGTTTCAATGTACTAATTACTTCTGTTCTTTCATATTTAATTAATTCTGTACCTTTATATTGAATTTCTTTATTTTTAATAATGGCAATAAAGTCTAACTAACAAGAGCTTGGCTAATATAATTTGCTAATATAATTTGCTAATATAATTCATTGAAAGCTACATGTTTCGATGTAGAAATTAATTCTCAGCGTTTATGTTCAATCGTTTATAACTATAAATTCAAACATTTATCATTTCGATACGTTCACTTACTTCACGTTAGAATTATTTGTCAAATCTTACGTTAAATCTTCCAAGCCCTCAACTTAATCTCTATGAATCTCTACGTTGAATCTACTAGTCTGGAGACGACTAATCCGACTATTACTAATCCGAGGGCTATATTACAAGTCCTCGACCTAATCTCTACGAATCCATATCTACAATGAATCTATGTACCTAAGTCTCAACCTGATGGTCATTTGAATCTTCCTACATGTTCGAAGTTCGATAGCCAACAAATTTTATTTACCGTGGTTTTTCTAACATATAAGTATGAATCTATACAGCTAGAGGCCCTTAAGTTCCGACCTGATGGCCATCATAAAATATCTACCTGTTTTCCATTGAAAATACAGAGTGATCCTCTCGCTAGTGGACACAATGGACCGCGACAATAATTGACCATCATCGTAGACTTTGCAGGGTGACTCCTGCAGCAAAAGTGGCTGTATGGGTGAAAATGTGCGTGTACCGAGCAGAAAAGTCTTCGCCACACACATTTTCACCTATACAGCCGCTTTTGGTGCAGGAGTCACTGTCATGAAGTCTACGACGATGGTCAACTATTGTTCTGGTTGTCCGTTGTGTCCACTAGCGAGAGGATCACTCTGTATGGGTGAAAATGTGCGTGTACCGAGCAGAAAAGTCCTCGTCGCACACATTTTCACCCATATTTGTCAAATTTTACGTTAATATACGCTTTCGCTGCGGGAGTCACCGTCATAAAGTCTGCAATGGCGGTCAACTATTGCTGTGGTTCTCCGTTGTGCCCACTATCGATCACCCTGTATCTTTTCACCAAACTAATACTGCGAAATTGCCTAAGCGTTTCAGTGTGTACGAACGATTGCTTAACGAGATCCTTTGCTTCCAGAGCGAGAAAGGAACGCGAAAGAATGGCCCAGGAAGTGGATTCGCAGACGCAGACGTCGAGTCCTGGGGGCGGAAACGAGGGTAGAGGCGGCGGTGGCTGGAGTGGCAAAGTATCGGCCTTTCTACACGTGCATAGAGGTAGTCGAGCGAGTAGTCGCAAGTCCTCGAGGGCCAGCGACGCCAGTGATTTCAGCGAACTTGGTGCCGCGTCGGCATGGCTTTTTCCAAATTTGCCTTTGCTGTTGCTCCCCGGCGCCACCGGTACTCATGAGGACCTGCTTCCTCCTGCTCTAACCATATCACGCCCCTCGCCGACCACGGAACAACAATCGTTTGCCGGCTCCGCCGTTGCGAGCCCCACTTCCTCCGATGTACACAACAGGTACGCTCCTTATTTTATACACTCACAAGAGATCTCGACAAAAAATTCGTAGCTCTTTCAGTTATGGACATATTATGGATCGAAACTGACTTCGAAAAGAAGGAAGTTACTCGATTCGACGTGTACAGTTCTTTTTTTTTTTTTTTTATGTCTATTCACCGATCACACCGAGCTGTACTTGTATCTTGTAGAGCATGTCTCCTCGTTATCGAGACATGTTGCGATTTGTCTTTTTATACTCTTTTTTTTTTTTTGTAAAATTCCGAAAAATTTTTTACTACTTCGTACTTCGAGACGGATGGACCAATCGGATTGAAAGTTGTTGCATCTGGCAGGACATCGCTGCCACTTGGTCCCATGAAAACACGTTCGGCCTTGTTTTATTTTTTACCATTTTATATAATTTTTTGTCGCAAAAAGAGCACTATTTCACGCATGTTGAAAGTAATTTCTAGTTCGTTTATGCGAATACTCTCCAGCCGTAGATATAATTGCTGATTAAATGTATGAAATAATTTCTATTTAAACTGCATTATTACTCAGCAGTGTAATTTTGTCCTATAGATTTCTTTCATAAAACCAAAAATAACGGAGATATTCGGTTTGTCCTCTTTCGAACGCTCCACCCTGCACAACTAAATAAGTTACAAAAACGTTAGACCTGCTATCATTAGACAGCGGTTCTTTATGCAAAATGAAACCTTCGGTACCTACGATAATTGAACCTAAACAGAAATTTATTTTACTCTGATAATATTACAATATAAACTTTACTTTGAATATTTTTGTATATCATATTACATAATGCGTGCATTCTGTAGGTTCTTGGACATTCTTTCTATAAACCCATAAAAATCGGCATTCCATTGGGTTGTCCAGAAAATTCGTGCCAATTTCAATTCTTTGAATTTCTAAAAATTCAAAGGCATATAATATATATACATGTATTTATTGAATTACATAGGCGCCATTTTGTTTCACAATCGTTCCACCTTTTAAGGGATGTATACACGTTATTTGTTTTCAACCATTTCGATATATATTCAGACCTGTACCACCTACCAAAAGTCGACACGGACTTTCCGGACAACCCAATAGCTCCCATTTTCTTTCCAAAATATTCAAGTATCTTCATGTATGTTCAACAAAAAGATGTATTTATAGACTCGCGATTCGCAGATCAATCGCAGGGCCGACTCTCGGCAGACAGGACGCGGTTGAGAGTTACCCCGACGAGGAAGTCCCCAGTCTTCCCACAAAGCGCAGATCACTTCCACTGAGCGCCACAACGCTCTCCCTCAATACCTTGCATCGCGACATCAAAGAAGCGTTCAGTAGACGTTGCGGTAGCCTTCGAAAGAAACATCAACCGACGCCCGAACATCAAGCACCGCTGCCAATCGAATCTACCGACGTAAGCATACTCGTCACAGAACCTAGCCCGGAGAATTCAGCGCCGCCGTCGAGGCCTGCGATCCTTAGACGACAATCTACCGCCACAGTCGTTCATGTTGTTGTGCACCGCGAGAGCGAGGAGTACCAAGAGACGCAAACCGACGACACCAGTTGATCTTAAATTGTTGTGCTCGATAAATCCTCCGTAATAATTTTAACCAATAGGCCGATAAACTTTCGGGAGCCTTTCGTTATTATCACGTTACAGAGACCTCGTTATATTTACCGGTTCTTTCTCCTCTACCTCTTTGTTTCAAGGTACTCCCTTGTCGTCACCCAAAACGCTCTTACCGTTTTCATTACGCTTCGGAAACTTTGACTAAATTGTACCGTACGATCGCGATGATTCGTTGAATTCAATCCGAATAATGCACCTGTTCCTTTCGAGAAAGTAATATTCTTCGACTCGATTCTAGAAATTAGCGTTATATTCTACTCTTATCATTAGTACGTCTATTGTTCTCGATGAGCTTCGATCATTTTACTACGCGGTAGTTTAGTTTAAAGTTAAATAGATATTCAGATCAAATGTATGACATGAGTACCATGCGTACATGATTGTTACACTGTGGAGCATAACTATACATAACTATACATATTATGACTTCGAGTTGGCGTTAAATAGTATAGATTGAACCTGGCAGGATCATCGAGATTAAATTTGTTTCGTATCAAAATGTAACGTAGATTAAGATTATTGTCAAATTACTCGAAGTTTTATTATTCTCTAATTGTACTTGTACGATCGTACACAATACGTGAAGAGTATGACGAAGAGACCATGGTTTTCCTTGAATCATCGCTCTTATTTATTGATCAACCCTTTGCACTCGAGAGGCGACTCTCACCATTAGGTTTCACAGTGCAAATCTACAGTACCCAAAGTTCTTAGGTTCAATTTCCTTGGCGGTGACCTTGTTCTAAAATCTCGATAGCTTAGAACTCACAGCAATAGAATGTTAAGAAGGATCTCGAGTTGCTGGTAGATACCAGAGAAAAAAGGCCTCGAGTGCAA
>NW_026535322.1:6158350-6160102 GCF_026225885.1 Hylaeus anthracinus | reverse complement strand
GAGCATCTCTCTAAGAAGCATCTCGAGTTGCTGGTAGATACCAGAGATAAAAGGCCTCGAGTGCAAAGGGTCGATACAAAACTCCTTATTTATCGTATCCTCGTACCATTTACCTTTTTCCATTCCTCCTTGAAAGTAAAAAATGTAGATGCTTCTATGCTCCACAGTGTACTCGCTCGAATATTACTCGAAATTCGCATTCTTACATCATGATTAAGGGTGATTGAATCTTTTTTCCCCCCAAACTATATTGGTACGATTTCCTATGTATTTTTGACGTAATATTTGCTTTCCAGACCCGCTGGTTCGCTACAAAAATGAATAAGTAATAATTACGCAAGGAAAGAATAATACTGCCACGAATCAGAAAATAGCATAGATCTTTAATTTGTAATTGTCTTAAGATGAAGGGTGAAAAGGATAAGGAATACGTGTAAGAGAGAGAGAGAGAGAGAGAGAGAGGATTAAACACGGAGAAGCGGAAATAGAGTACGAGTTACGCGAAAAATTTTAAACGGGCAATATCATAGCAAAGTTTATCGTTTTTTCTTTACGAAGTTATCGTTTTTTCTTAACATAAGTAGCTAGTATCGCAGTGGATTTCATACAATTCGAATTACTATAAGCGTAGAACACAGATGTATATAAAGTTTGACTTACCACAATTACTCACAAAATTACAATATATCTAATATATAGGGTGTTTACCTACAGGTTGTAATTCAGGGAGTTATTTTACAGGGCCAAACGAGACAAAAGTGACGAATTTTTGGAATTTTAGGTCTTTTAAACACATAAGGAAGTGACCAAGAGTTTTGTAGGCGAAACAAATTCCAAGAACAATTTTCAGTAATTAATTAAATAATTAAGCCCCCCTTTTTGCTCGGGGACAATCTTCCAGGGACCCTGGTAGCGTTGGATTTTTATTGACCAAAGGCTGGTAGATACGTATAATCTACACATACATTCGTAATACTCGTGAAATAATTGTGGCACAATGCTGACTGTTACTGCACAACTTCCCTACATATAGTTTCAGATTTTAGTGAATTATTTCTCACAATCAGTAACGGCACGAATAAATTGTTATTTTTCTTTAAATATTTCGTAATCTCGGTTTTTATAACATATTAAATTTCCAGAAACTTCCTGAATTGCAATTCGTATGTCCCATAAGAAGCACTATTAAAATTAAAAAATGTTGATAATATTGTTTTTCGTAAAACTGGTATGGTCAATTTAAATCGAGATAGGCTCGTATAATTCCGATTTAACGAAAGAACAATCAAGTGATGTTTTATTAATATACTCCATTAAGTAATTCCAGCAACTACCTTAAATCAAAAATTTGATTAGCGCCGCCAAAATGTTACAAGTGCCTCGTCATTTTATGCGTGTTTCCATTCTCACCTTATTTAAATTTGTACAACCACCTCCTAAAATGCTATCCACCTGTATGTAAACACCCGGTATAATGTGATTAGACGTTCACAGTACAGTGTATCTATGTACAGTTTGTGAAATCGATTGTTCTACACTAATTCAAATGCACGTGAAATATTAGCGGAAACGGCTTTCCTTTATCGGATACATTACCATGAGACGGTTAACGACACGTCGGTCGCGCTAATCAGCGATCGATGCCATGCTCTTTTTCGTCGCATTATATTTTTACTTCCTTTTTTGAATATAATTACATTTACCTTTTACTATTAGCACAATGTATATAAAAGAGAGAAGGGGAAAAAAAAA